>NC_053028.1:489660661-489682260 GCF_003073215.2 Triticum urartu | reverse complement strand
TCCTCCTCCACCCAAGGGTGATCCCGTGTTTGAGCTTAAACCGTTGCCTGGTACTCTTAAATATGCTTATCTTGATGAGAAAAAGATATATCCTGTTATTATTAGTGCTAACCTTTCAGAGCATGAGGAGGAGAGATTATTGAAAACTCTGAAGAAGCATCGTGCTGCTATTGGGTATACTCTTGATGATCTTAAGGGCATTAGTTCCACTCTATGTCAACATAAAATAAATTTGGAAGAAGATGCTAAACTAGTTCGTGATCATCAACGACAGCTGAATCCTAAAATGAAAGAAGTGGTAAGAAAGGAAATACTAAAGCTCCTTGAGGCAGGTATAATTTATCCTGTTGCTGATAGTCAGTGGGTAAGTCTTGTCCATTGTGTCCCTAAAAAGGGAGGTATTACTGTCGTTCCTAATGATAAAGATGAATTGATTCCTCAAAGAATTATTACAGGTTATAGGATGCTAATAGATTTCCGCAAATTAAATAAGGCCACTAAAAAGGACCATTACCCCTTACCTTTTATCGATCAAATGCTAGAAAGATTATCCAAACATACACATTTTTGCTTTCTAGATGGTTATTCTGGTTTCCCTCAAATACCTGTGTCAGCCAAAGATCAATCAAAGACTACTTTTACTTGCCCTTTTGGTACTTTTGCTTATAGATGTATGCCTTTTGGTTTATGTAATGCACCTGCTACCTTTAAAAGATGCATGATGGGTATATTCTCTGACTTTTGTGAAAAGATTTGTGAGGTTTTCATGGATGATTTCTCCGTCTATGGATCTTCTTTTGATGATTGCTTAAGCAACCTTGATCGAGTTTTGCAGAGATGTGAAGAAACTAATCTTGTCTTGAATTGGGAAAAGTGTCACTTTATGGTTAATGAAGGTATTGTCTTGGGGCATAAAGTTTCCGAAAGAGGTATTGAGGTTGATAAAGCCAAGGTTGATGCTATTGAGAAGATGCCATGTCCCAAGGACATGAAAGGTATAAGAAGTTTCCTTGATCACGCCGGATTTTATAGGAGATTCATTAAGGACTTCTCAAAAAATTCTCGGCCTCTGACTAATTTATTACAAAAATATATACCATTTGTCTTTGATGATGATTGTGTAGAAGCATTTGAAATACTTAAGAAAGCATTGATCTCTGCACCTATTGTTCAGCCACCTAATTGGAATTTACCCTTTGAAATTATGTGTGATGCTAGTGATTATGTTGTAGGTGTTGTTCTAGGGCAAAGAGTTGATAAGAAATTAAACGTTATTCAATATGCTAGTAAAACCCTAGACAATGCTCAAAGAAATTATGCTACCACTGAAAAAGAATTCTTAGCAGTTGTATTTGCTTGTGATAAGTTCAGACCTTATATTGTTGATTCTAAAGTAACTATTCACACTCATCATGCTGCTATTAAATATCTTATGGAAAAGAAAGATGCTAAACCTAGACTTATTAGATGGGTTCTCTTGCTACAAGAATTTGACTTACATATTGTTGATAGAAAGGGAGCTGAGAACCCCGTTGCAGACAACTTGTCTAGGTTAGAAAATGTGCTTGATGATCCACTACCTATTGATGATAGCTTTCCTGATGAGCAATTAAATGTCATAAATGCTTCTCATACTGCTCCATGGTATGCTGATTATGCTAATTACATTGTTGCTAAGTTTATACCACCTAGTTTCACATACCAGCAAAAGAAAAAGTTCTTCTATGATTTGAGGCATTACTTTTGGGATGACCCACATCTTTATAAAGAAGGAGTAGATGGTGTTATTAGACGTTGTGTACCTGAGCATGAACAGGAACAGATCCTACGCAACTGTCACTCCGAAGCTTATGGAGGACACCATGCTGGAGATAGGACTGCACATAAGGTATTGCAATTTGGTTTTTTGGCCTACTCTCTTCAAGGATGCCCGTAAGTTTGTCTTATCTTGTGATGAATGTCAAAGAATTGGTAATATTAGTAGACGTCAAGAAATGCCTATGAACTATTCACTCGTTATTGAACCATTTGATGTTTGGGGCTTTGACTATATGGGGCCTTTTCCTTCCTCTAATGGATATACACATATTTTAGTTGCTATTGATTACGTTACTAACTGGGTAGAAGCTATTCCAACTAGTAGTGCTGATCATAACACTTCTATTAAAATGCTTAAAGAAGTAATTTTTCCAAGATTTGGAGTCCTTAGATATTTAATGACTGATGGTGGTTCACATTTTATTCATGGTGCTTTCCGTAAAATGCTTGCTAAATATGATGTTAATCATAGAATTGCATCTCCTTATCACGCACAGTCTAGTGGTCAAGTAGAATTGAGTAATAGAAAACTCAAATTAATTTTGCAAAATACTGTCAATAGGTCTAGAAAGAATTGATCCAAGAAACTTGATGATGCATTATGGGCCTATAGAACTGCATATAAAAATCCTATGGGTATGTCTCCGTATAAAATGGTTTATGGAAAAGCATGTCACTTACCTCTCAAACTAGAACACAAGGCATATTGGGCTATTAAAGAGCTCAATTATGATTTTAAACTTGCCGGTGAGAAGAGGTTATTTGATATTAGCTCACTCGATGAATGGAGAACCCAAGCCTACGAAAATGCCAAGTTGTTTAAAGAAAAAGTTAAAAGATGGCATGATAAAAGGATACAAAAGCGTGAGTTTAATGTAGGTGATTATGTATTGCTATACAACTCTCATTTAAGATTTTTTTGCAGGAAAACTCCTCTCTAAATGGGAAGGTCCTTACGTTATCGAGGAGGTCTATCGTTCTGGTGCCATAAAAATCAACAACTTCGAAGGCACAAATCCGAAGGTGGTGAACGGTCAAAGAATCAAACATTATATCTCAGGTAATCCTATAAATGTTGAAACCAATGTTATTGAAACCATAACCCCGGAGGAATACATAAGGGACACTTTCCGAAACGTTCCAGACTCCGAAAAGGAATAAGTATGTGGTACGGTAAGAAAACCGACTCCAAAACAGTTTTAAGGCAATATTTCTCCGTTTTGGAATATTTAGAAAAATAGAAAAATAAGAAGCAGTCCGGGAAGGACACGAGGCCTCCACGAGGGTGGAGGGTGCGCCCTACCCTACTGGGCGCGCCCCCCTACCTCGTGGGCACCTCGTGCGCTTTCTGGACTCTGTTTTGTTACACGACACGTATTTTGGTCGGTAAAAATTCATTATATAATCTCCCGAAGGTTTTGACCACCATATCACGCAAAAATCTTTTGTTCTTGTTTCGAGTTGTTCTCTGCCAGGGTTGTCGAAGCTAAGCATCATGTCGTCTCCCTCCTCCTCCAACAATGAGGGAAACGATGCTTGGCTAATGAAGATAGAGCCGAAGAGAGAAGAACCCATGGAGACCAACAAGGATGAAGGGATAAAGAAGGCCACGGAGGACCAAGCTCCAGCAACAGAAGACATCTTTCAACTTGATCACAATATTCTTACCCCAACTAAGATCGAAGCTTTCAAGATGATCGAGTTAGCTCGTATACAAAATAAGTATCTCACACGTGAAAATATTTTGTTGAAGGAGCATATCATCGCACTCAAAGGCATTATCCGCAAGTTAGAAGACCTCCTACGCTCGATGTGCGACTATCCATCATCAACAACTCCACCTTCTTCACCAACAAAGGAGACATAATCACATGGGCATGGGCACTCCCCTTGGCAACTGCCAAGCTTGGGGGAGTGCCCCGGTATCGTATCACCATCACTTTTATCTTTACTGTTTTTCTTAGTTCGATCCTTTTGATAATATCTTAATCTAGTAGAATAAAGTTTTAGTATGATCTAGTTGTGAGTTTTGCTTTATGATCCTTCTATCTAATCGAGTCCGTGAGCTATATATAATAAAGATTAGTGTTGAGTCAAGGGCTTGATTATTTTGCCATGATCTTAAGTGAATAAAAGAAAAGAGAAAGAAATAAAAAGAAATAAAGAGATCATATGGATCTTATGGAGAGTAATGAGCTCACATAGAAAAAGTATGATGAATAAAAGTTGTTGAGAGTTGACAAAAATAGTTTTGGTCATCGTTGCAATTAATAGGAAGTAATAAAGAAAGAGAGGTCTTCACATATAAATATACTATCTTGGACATCTTTTATGATTGTGAGAACTCATTAAAATATGACATGCTAAAGAGTTGACGTTGGACAAGGAAGACAACGTAATGGGTTATGTTTTCTTACATCTGAGATAAATTATATTGTAATGGATCATCCAACATGATTGAGCTTGCCTTTCCCCCTCATGCTAGCCAAATTCTTGCACCAAGTAGAGATACTACTTGTGCTTCCAAATACCCTTAAAACCAGTTTTGCCATGAGAGTCCACCATACCTACCTATGGATTGAGTAAGATCCTCCAAGTAAGTTGTCGTCGGTGCAAGCAATAAAAATTGCTCTCTAAATATGTATGACTTATTAGTGTGGGAGAAATAAGCTTTATACGATCGTGTGATATGGAAGAAATAAAAGCGATAGACTGCATAATAAAGGTCCATATCACAAGTGGCAATATAAAGTGACGTTCTTTCGCATTAAGATTTTGTGCATCCAACTATAAAAGCGCATGACAACCTCTGCTTCCCTCTGTGAAGGGCCTATCTTTTACTTCTATCTCCTACATTGCATAAGAGTCATGGTGATCTTCACCCATCCTTTTTACATTTTATCCTTTGGCAAGCACAGTATGTTGGAAAGATCCTGGTATATATGGCTAATTGGATGTGAGTTTTCATGAACTATTATTGTTGACATTACCCTTGAGGTAAAATGTTGGGAGGCAAAACTATAAGCCCCTATCTTTCTCTGTGTCCGATTAAAACTCCATACCCATAAGTATTGTGTGAGTGTCAGCAATTGTGAAAGACTATATGATAGTTGAGTATGTGGATGCTGAAAAGCTCTTATATATTGACTCTTTCCTATGTTATGATAAATTGCAATTGCTCCAATGACTGAAGATTATAGTTTGTTAGTTTTCAATGAAGTTTACGATTCATACTTGAAATTGTGATTGAATTATTACTCTAGCATAAGAGATCATATGACAAGAATTATATAAGTTGTTGTTCTAAGAATGATCATGATGCCCTCATGTCCGTATTTTATTTTTATCGACACCTCTATCTCTAAACATGTGGACATATTTCGATTTCGGCTTTCGCTTGAGGACAAGCGAGGTCTAAGCTTGGGGGAGTTGATACGTCCATTTTGCATCATGCTTTTATATATATTTATTGCATTATGGGCTATTATTACACATTATGTCACAATACTTATGCTATTCTCTCTTATTTTACAAGGTTTACAAAGAGGGAGAATGGCAGCTGGGATTCTGGGCTGGAAAAGGAGCAAAATATTAGAGACTATTCTGCACAGCTCCAAAAGTCTGAAACTTCACGGAAGAATTTTCAGAATATATAATATACTGAGCGCAAGAAGTTCACCAGGGGGGCCACACCTCCACGAGGGTGGGGGCGCGCCTACCGGTGCGCCTACTCGTGCCCTGTGGCCCTCCGGTGCATCTTCTGCTATATGGAGTCTTTCGATGAAGAAAAAAAAGCCATCTTCTCGGACGAAACTCCGCCGCCGAGGCGGAACCTTGGCGGAACCAATCTAGGGCTCGGCAGAGCTGTTCTGCCGGGGAAACTTCCCTCGGGAGGGGGAAATCATCGCCATCGTCATCACCAACGCTCCTCTCATCGGGAGAGGGCAATCTCCATCAACATATTCATCAGCACCATCTCTCTCAAAACCCTAGTTCATCTCTTGTATCCAATTCTTGTCTCAAGTCCGGGATTGGTGCTAGTAGGTTGCTAGTAGTGTTAATTACTCCTTGTAGTTGATGCTAGTGGTTTAAATTGGTGGAAGATCATATGTTCAGATCCTATATGCATATTAATACCCCTCTGATTATGAACATGATATGCTTTGTGAGTAGTTACGTTTGTTCCTGAGGACATGGGAGAAGTCTTGCTATTAGTAGTCATGTGAATTTGGTATTCGTTCGATATTTTGATGAGATGTATGTTGTCTCTCCTCTAGTGGTGTTATGTGAACGTCGACTACATGACACTTCACCATTATTTGGGCCTAGAGGAAGGCATTGGGAAGTAATAAGTAGATGATGGGTTGCTAGAGTGACAGAAGCTTAAACCCTAGTTTATGCGTTGCTTCGTAAGGGGCTGATTTGGATCCATATGTTTCATGCTATGGTTAGGTTTACCTTAATACTTTTGTTGTAGTTGCGGATGCTTGCAATAGAGGTTAATCATAAGTGGGATGCTTGTCCAAGTAAGGACAGTATCCAAGCACCGGTCCACCCACATCAAATTATCAAAGTACCGAACGCGAATCATATGAACGTGATGAAAACTAGCTTGATATATTCCCATGTGTCCTCGGGAGCGCTTTTCTCTATATAAGAGTTTGTCCAGGCTTGTCCTTTGCTACAAAAAGGATTGGGCCACCTTGCTGCACTTTATTTACTTTTGTTACTTGTTGCTCGTTACAATTATCCTATCACAAAACTATCTGTTACCACTTATTTCAGTACTTGCAGAGAATACCTTGCTGGAAACCGCTTATCATTTCCTTCTGCTCCTCGTTGGGTTTGACACTCTTACTTATCAAAAGGACTACGATAGATCCCCTATACTTGTGGGTCATCACTAGCTTGCCCATCCTCCCGCTCGAAGCTGGCTGGAGGGGATTGTCTTTCGTCTTCGGCACTATCCGCAGCGTTATTGTCTCTTGTGCCGGTATCGCTGCTTTTGCTATGGCGGGGCTTAGAGCGGCGCCGATGACGGTGCTTAGATTGCTTCTCGAGGGGATTATCCTCCGTTGCCTTATTGCCATCGCTTTCTTTGGGGGTGTCCACCATATATATATCATATGATGAGGTGGCTGTCCAGCGCCCTGTGGGCGGTGGTTCCTGTTCTCTCTCCTGCATCGTCGTCCATACCGTCGATGTCTTCGGAGCCGAAATCAAGCATGTCGGTTAAGTCGTCGACAGTGGCTATTAAGTGGGTGGTGGGTGGGGAATGAATTTCTCGTCCGCTTCCCACTCAAGCCGGACATAGTTCGGCCAAGGGTCTCCTGACAAGGAGAGAGACCTCAATGAATTTAGCACGTCGCCCAAGGGCGAGTGCTGAAAGATATCCGGAGGTAAACTCCATGATCGGTGCCCAATCAGATTCGATAGGCATGGACGCAAGAGGTTCGGAAGCCTGTGGCCGGGGACGAATCCAAGGGTCCGATGACACAGGTCTCATAGGAGGTGAAGTCAGTATTCGGCTCTATCGCCGCTGAGTGTGCGGCTCCGTGGCGGGGTCATCCACCCGTCCGGACGGCACGATCTGCTCCGGATTGAGGGCCGGAGTAGCCGCAGGTGTGATCTCCCGAACACCATCAGCCAGAGCTAAGTCATGCTCGTCGTGACTGTGCGGCGCACCTGACATGGGCTCGAATCGTCGAAGATCAAGTCTCCGCGATGTCGGCAGTATAGTTCAAGCTTCCAAACCTGACCTGATGGCCAGGGCGTAGCTCGATCTGCTCCAGATGGCCAAGCGAGTTGGCCCGCAGTACGAAGCCGCCGAATACGAAGATCTGTCCGGGGAGAAAAACCTCACCCTGGATCGCATCGTCCGATGATCAAGGAGCCATCAAGCCTTATCGATGACGGCACAGTGGAACTCTCGAATGAAAGCACCAATGTCGGTGTCAAAACCGGCGGATCTCGGTAGGGGGTCCCGAACTGTGCGTCTAAGGCTGATGGTAACAGGAGGCGGGGGACACAATGTTTACCCAGGTTCGGGCCCTCTCGATGGAGGTAATACCCTACTTCCTGCTTGATTGATCTTGATGATATGAGTATTACAAGAGTTGATCTACCACGAGATCGTAGAGGCTAAACCCTAGAAGCTAGCCTATGATTATGATTGTTGTTGTCCTACGGACTAAACCCTCCGGTTTATATAGACACCGGAGGGGGCTAGGGTTACACAGAGTCGGTTACAAGGGAGGAGATCTACATATCCGAATTGCCAAGCTTGCCTTCCACGCAAAGGAGAGTCCCACCGGACACGGGACGAAGTCTTCAATCTTGTATCTTCATAGTCCAACAGTCCGGCCAAAGTATATAGTCGCTCTGAGACCCCCTAATCCGGACTCCCAAAGTAGACTAGATAAGTTACTTTGACTCCTATCAATACTTAACATAGGTGATCTTGTCGCCAATCTAATAATTCTCTCGTGTTTATTTTTTTTCTTCATCTATATTATTCTTTCCTTGTTTTGTTTGCATTTGTGTCTCCAATTGCGTTTGCACACCAATCCCATCCCTTTACATTCTTGCAACTTGCATGATTTACTTTCCGCTGCTCATATACTCTTGTCATGCTTGCTTGATATGTATTGTGAATGTTCAAACTTGTGCCAAAACTCCACTTCAACTTAAAGAAATTAAAAACTGCAACTTTTCTTGCTAAGAGTCTATTCACCCCCCTCTAGACACCTCTTCTCGATCCTATAGTGTATAATAGCCCATAACATCCAAAACAGAATATATAATAGCATGGAACAATAAATTATAGATACGTTGGAGACGTATAAGCATCCCCAAGCTTAATTCCTGCTCGTCCTCGAGTAGGTAAATGATAAAAACAGAATTTTTGATGTGGAATGCTTTCTAGCATATTCTTCAATGTAATTTTCTTTATTGTGGCATGAATGTTCATATCTGAAAGATTCAAGATAAAAGTTTAGTGTTGACATAAAAATAATAATACTTCAAGCATGCTAACCAAGCAATTATGTCTTATCAAAATAACATAGCCAAAGAAAGCTTATCCCTACAAAATCATATAGTTTGGCCATGCTTCATTTTCGTCGCACAAAATGCTCTCATCATGCACAACCCCGATGACAAGCCAAGCAATCATTTCATACTTAGCCTTTCAAACTCTTTCAACCTTTACGCAATATATGAGCGCGAGCCATGGACATAGCACTATGTGTGGAATAGAATATAATGATTGAGGTTGTGTGAGAAGACAAAAAAGGAGAAAGTCTCACATTGACGCGGCTAATCAATGGGCTATGGAGATGCCCATAGATTGATGTCAATGCAAGGAGTAGGGATTGCCATGCAACGGATGCACTAGAGCTATAAATATATGAAAGCTCATCAAAGAAACTAAGTGGGTGTGCATCCAACTTGCTTGCTCACGAAGACCTAGGGCATTTGAGGAAGCCCATCATTGGAATATACAAGCCAAGTTTTATAATGAAAAATTCCCACTAGTATATGAAAGTGACAAAATAAGAGGCTCTCTATCATGAAGATCATGGTGCTACTTTGAAGCACAAGTGTGGAAAAGGATAGTAGCATTGTCCCTTCTCTCTTTTTCTCTCATTTTATTTATTTATTTGGGCCTTCTTCTCTTTTTTTCTTTTATGGCCTCTTTTTTTTCTTTTTTCTTTTTTTTCGTCCGGAGTCTCATCCTGACGTGTGGGGGAATCATAGTCTCCATCATCCTTTGCTCACTGGGACAATGCTCTAATAATGATGATCATCACACTTATTTACTTACAACTCAAATTACAACTACTTAGAACAAAATATGACTCTATGTGAATGCCTCCGGCGGTGTACCGGGATATGCAATGAATCAAGAGTGACATGTATGAAAAATTAAGCATGTGGCTTTGCCACAAATACGATGTCAACTACATGATCATGCAAGGCAATATGACAATGATGATGCGTGTCATAATAAACGGAACGGTGGAAAGTTGCATGGCAATATATCTCGGAATGGCTATGGAAATGCCATAATAGGTAGGTATGGTGGCTGTTTTGAGGAAGATATAAGGAGGTATGTGTGATAGAGCGTATCATATCACGGGGTTTGGATGCACCGGCGAAGTTTGCACCAACTCTCAAGGTGAGAAAGGGCAATGCACGGTACCGAAGAGGCTAGCAATGATGGAAGGGTGAGAGTGTGTATAATCCATGGACTCAACATTAGTCATAAAGAACTCACATACTTATTGCAAAAATCTACAAGTCATCAAAACCAAGCACTACGCGCATGCTCCTAGGGGGATAGATTGGTAGGAAAAGACCATCGCTCGTCCCCGACCGCCACTCATAAGGAAAGCAATCAAAGAACACCTCATGCTTCAAATTTGTCACACAACGTTTACCATACGTGCATGCTACGGGACTTGCAAACTTCAACACAAGTATTTCTCAATTTCACAATTACTCAACTAGCACACCTCTAATATTACCACCTTTATATCTCAAAACAACTATCAAGTATCAAACTTCTCTTAGTATTTAATGCACTTTCAGGTTTTTATCTTGGATGCCTATCATATTAGGACTAATTTTATAACCAAAGCAAATTACCATGATGTTATAAAGGACTCTCAAAATAATATAAGTGAAGCATGAGAGATCAATTATTCCTATAAAATAGAACCACCGCCGTGCTCTAAAAGATATAAGCGAAGCACTAGAGCAAAATTATCCAACTCAAAAAATATAAGTGAAGCACATAGAGTATTCTAATGAATTCCGATTAATATGTGTCTCTCTCAAAAGGTGTGTACAGCAAGGATGATTGTGGTAAACTAAAAAAACAGAGACTCAAATCATACAAGACACTCCAAGCAAAACACATATCATGTGGTGAATAAAGCTACATCTCCAAGTAAAGTTACCGACGGACGAAGACGAAAGAGGGGATGCCTTCCGGGGCATCCCCAAGCTTAGGATTTTGGTTGTCCTTGGATTTTACCTTGGAGTGCCTTGGGTATCCCCAAGCCTAGGCTCTTGCCACTCCTTGTTCCATAATCCATCAAATCTTTTACCCAAAACTTGAAAACTTAACAGCACAAAACTTAAACAGAAAATCTCATGAGTTCCGTTAGTAAAAGAAAACAAACCACCACTTAAGGTACTAAAATGAACTCATTATTTATTTATATTGGTGTTAAACCTACTGTATTCCAACTTTTCTATGGTTCATAAACTCTATTACTAGCCATAGATTCATCAAAATAAGCAAACAACACACGAAAAACAGAATCTGTCAAAAACAGAACAGTCTGTAGTAATCTGTAGGTTTCGAATACTTATGGAACCTCAAAAATTCTAAAATAAATTGCTGGACGTGAGTAATTTATCTATTAATTATATGAAAAAAGAATTAACTAAATATCACTTTCTAGTAAAAAATGGCAGCAAATCTCGTGAGCGCTAAAGTTTCTGTTTTTTACAGCAAGATCGCAAAGACTTCCCCCAAGTCTTCCCAAAGGTTTTACTTGGCACAAACACTAATTAAAAGCATAAAACCACATCTAAACAGAGGATATATGAATTATTTATTACTGAAGAGAATCAAAAATCAAGAAACAAAAATAAAATTGGGTTGCCTCCCAACAAGCGCTATCGTTTAACTCCCCTAGCTAGGCATAAAAGCAAGGATAGATCTAGGTATTATCATCTTTGGTATGCAATCCATAAGTGGCTCTCATAATAGATTCATAAGTTAATTTAATTTTCTTTCTAGGAAAGTGTTCCATGCCCTTCCTTAACGGAAATTGGAATCTAATATTCCCTTCCTCCATATCAATAATTGCACCAATCGTTCTAAGGAAAGGTCTACCAAGAATAATAGGACATGTAGGAGTGCAAGCTATATCAAGGACAATGAAATCTACGGGCACATAATTCCTATTTGCAACAATAAGAACATCATTAATTCTTCCCATAGGTTTCTTAATGGTGAAATCTGCAAGATGCAAGTTTAAAGAACAATTATCAAATTCACGGAAACCTAGCAAATCACACAAGGTTTTAGGAATCGTGGAAACACTAGCACCCAAATCACACCAAGCATAGCATCTATGATCATTAATTTTAATTTTAATAGTAGGTTCCCACTCATCATAAAGTTTTCTAGGGATAGAAACTTCCAATTCAAGATTTTCTTCATAAGATTGCATTAAAGCATCAACGATATGTTTAGTAAAAGTTTTATTTTGACTATAAGCATGTGGAGAATTTAGCACGAATCGCAACAAGGAAATACAATCTATCAAATAGCAATTATCATAATTAAATTCCTTGAAATCCAAGATAGTGGGTTCATTGCTATTTAAAGTTTTGACCTCTCCAATCCCACTTTTATCAATTTTTGCATCAAGATTTAAAAACTAAACATATCGTTGTTATCATCAATCACTTTTAGATCTTCATCCTTGTTATCATCAAAACTAGAAGAACACGCTTTCACAAAGCAATCTTTTTTAGCACGCATCCTAGCGGTTCTTTCTTTGCACTCATCAATGGAAATTCTCATAGCTTTGAGAGACTCATTGATACCATGCTTAGGTGGAATAGATCTAAGTTTCAAAGAATCAACATCGAGAGAAATTCTATCCACGTTCCTAGCCAACTCATCAATCTTAGACAATTTTTCTTCAATCAAAGCATTGGAACTCTTTTGCAAACTAATAAATTATTTAATATTAGATTTAAAATCAGAGGGCATCTTATTATAATTTCCATAAGAATTGTTGTAGGAATTACCATAATTATTAGAGGGATTACTAGGAAAGGGCCTATGATTAAAATTACCTCTATAAGCGTTATTACCAAAATTATTCGTACCAACAAAATTCACATCCATAGATTCATTATTATTCTCAATCAAAGTAGACAAAGGCATATCATTAGGATCAGAATAAACACTCTTATTAGCAAACAATTTCTTAAGTTCATCCATCTTTCTACTCAAAACATTAATTTCTTCTATTGCATGAACCTTTTTACTAGTCAATCTTTCAGTGTGCCATTGAGAATAATTAACCATAATATTATCTAGGAGTTTAGTAGCTTCTCCTAAAGTGATTTCCATAAAAGTGCCTCCCGCGGCCAAATCTAAAAGATTTCTAGAAGCAAAATTCAATCCAGCATAAAAATTTTGTATAATCATCCAAAGATCCAAACTATCTGTAGGGCAATTATGTATCATTAATTTCATCCTGTCCCAAGCTTGTGCAACATATTCATGATCAAGTTTCTTAAAATTCATAGTATCATTTCTAAGAGAGATGATCTTAGCAGGAGGAAAATACTTAGAGATAAAAGCATCTTTGCACTTATTCCATGAAGCGATACTATTTTTAGGCAAAGACGAAAACCAAGTTTTAGCACGATCTCTAAGCGAAAACAGGAATAGCTTTAGTTTAACAATATCATTATCCACATATTTATTCTTTTGCATATCACACAAATCAACAAAGTTGTTTAGATGGATAGCGGCATCTTCACAAGGAAGGCCGGAAAACGGATCTTTCATGACAAGATTCAGCAAAGCAACATTAATTCCACAAGATTCAGCATCGGTAATAGGAGCAATCGGAGTTCTAATAAAATCATTATTGTTGGTATTGGAAAAATCACATAATTTAGTGTTATATTGAGCCATTGTGACAAACAAGCAATCCAACACACAAGCAAACAAGAAGCAAACAAAAAGAGACGAACTGGAAAAGAGAAGGGGAACGGAAAAAGAGGGCGAATAAAACGGCAAGTGTGAAGTGGGGGAGAGGAAAACGAGAGGCAAATGGCAAATAATGTATTGCGAGGGATAAGAGTTTGTGATGGGTACTTGGTATGTCTTGACTTGTGCGTAGACTCCCCGGCAACGGCGCCAGAAATCCTTCTTGCTACCTCTTGAGCACTGCGTTGGTTTTCCCTTGAAGAGGAAAGGGTGATGCAGCAAAGTAGCGTAAGTATTTCCCTCGGTTTTTGAGAACCAAGGTATCAATCCAGTAGGAGGCCACACGCAAGTCCCTCATACCTACACAAACAAATAATAACCTCACAACCAACGTGATAAAGGGGTTGTCAATCCCTTCACGGTCACTTACGAGAGTGAGATCTGATAGAGATGATAAGATAATTTTTTTGGTATTTTTATGATAAAGATTAAAAGTAAAGATTGCAAAATAAAAGGTAATAGAAATATCTTGTTGACGGAAGATTAATATAATGGAGAATAGACCCGGGGGCCATAGGTTTCACTAGTGGCTTCTCTCAAGATAGCATAAGTATTACGTGGGTGAACAAATTACTGTCGAGCAATTGATAGAAAAGCGAATAATTATGAGAATATCTAGGCATGATCATGTATATAGGCATCACGTCCGTGACAAGTAGACCGACTCCTGCCTGCATCTACTACTATTACTCCACACATCGACCGCTATCCAGCATGCATCTAGAGTATTAAGTTCATAAGAACAGAGTAACATTAGTAAGATGACATGATGTAGAGGGATAAACTCAAGCAATATGATATAAACCCTTTTATCCTCGATGGCAACAATACAATACATGTCGTTTCCTTCTGTCACTGGGATCGAGCACCGCAAGATTGAACCCAAAGCTAAGCACTTCTCCCATTGCAAGAAAGATCAATCTAGTAGGCCAAACCAAACTGATAATTCGAAGAGACTTGCAAAGATAACCAATCATACAAAAGATTTCAGAGAAGAATCAAATATTGTTCATAGATAGACTTGATCATAAACCCACAATTCATCGGATCTTGACAAACACACCGCAAAAAGAGTTACATCGAATAGATCTCCAAGAAGATCGAGGAGAACTTTGTATTGAGATCAAAGAGAGAGAAGAAGCCATCTAGCTAATAACTATGGACCCGAAGGTCTGAAGTAAACTACTCACACATCATCGGAGGGGCCATGGAGTTGATGTAGAGGCCCTCCGTGATCGATGCCCCCTCCGGCGGAGCTCCGGAAAAGGCCCCAAGATGGGATCTCTTGGGTACAGAAGTGTGGCAGTGGAAATAGGGTTTCGTGGTGCTCCTGGATATTTTCAGGGTATATGAGTATATATAGGAGGAAGAAGTAGGTCGGTTGAGCCACGAGGGGCCACGAGGGACGCCGGGAGCGCGCCCTTGGCTCGTGCCTCCGGTTGTTTCTTGACATCCACTCCAAGTCCTCTCACGTTTGTTCCAAAATCACGCTCCTGAAGTTTCATTCCTTTGGACTCCATTTGATATGCCTTTTGCGAAACACTGAAATAGGCAAAAAAGACAATTTGCACTGGGCCTTGGGTTAATAGGTTAGTCCCAAAAATAATATAAAAGTGTATAATAAAGCTCATTAAACATCCAAAACAGAATATATAATAGCATGGAACAATAAAAATTATAGATACGTTGGAGACATATCAGGTACCTAGACATTCTGAGTATATGTTCACTGACACAACTATTCTCCTCTATTTTGCAGCTATAGAGCTTATTGGAGACTTCATATCTCTCAATCCGGGCATTTGCTTGAAATATTAACTTCAACTCCTGGAACATCTCATATGCTCCATGACGTTCAAAACGTCGTTGAAGTCCTGGTTCTAAGTCGTAAAGCATGGCACACTGAACTATCGAGTAGTCATCAGCTTTGCTCTGCCAGGTGTTCATAACATCTGGCGTTGCTCCTGCAGCGGGTTTTTCACCTAGCGGTGCTTCCAGGATGTAATTCTTCTGTGCAACAATGAGGATAATCCTCAATTTACGGACCCAATCCGTGTAGTTGCTACCATCATCTTTCAACTTAGCTTTCTCTAGGAACGCATTAAAATTCAACGGAACAACATCACGACCATCTATATACAACAACATAGACATGCAAAATACTATCAGGTACTAAGTTCATGATAAATTAAAGTTCAATTAATCAAAATACTTAAGAACTCCTACTTAGATAGACATCTCTCTAATCATCTAAGTGATTACGTGATCCATATCAACTAAACCATGTCCGATCATCACGTGAGATGGAGTAGTTTTCAATGGTGAACATCACTATGTTGATCATATCTACTATATGATTCACGCTCGACCTTTTGGTCTCCAGTGTTTCGAGGCCATATCTGCATATGCTAGGCTCGTCAAGTTTAACCCGAGTATTCTGCGTGTGCAAAACTGGCTTGCACCCGTTGTATGTGAACGTAGAGCTTATCACACCTGATCATCACGCGGTGTCTCGGCATGACGAGCTGTAGCGACGGTGCATACTCAGGGAGAACACTTATACCTTGAAATTTAGTGGGAGATCATCTTATAATGCTACCGCCGAACTAAGCAAAATAAGATGCATAAAGGATTAACATCACATGCAATCAATATAATGATATGATATGGCCATCATCATCTTGTGCCTTTGATCTCCATCTCCAAAGCACCGTCATGATCACCATCGTCACCGGCTTGACACCTTGATCTCCATCGAAGCATCGTTGTCGTCTCGCCAACTATTGCTTCTATGACTATCGCTACCGCTTAGTGATAAATAAAGCAATTACATGGCGATTGCATTTCATACAATAAAGCGACAACCATATGGCTCCTGCCAGTTGCCGATAACTATGTTACAAAACATGATCATCTCATACAATAAAATTTAGCATCATGTCTTGACCATATCACATCACAACATGCCCTGCAAAAACAAGTTAGACGTCCTCTACTTTGTTGTTGCAAGTTTTACGTGGTGCTACGGGCTAGCAAGAACCGTTCTTACCTACGCATCAAAAAAACCACAACGCGGTATAGTGATTTGATTTTTGATCAGAAAGAACCCTGTTCATTGAATCTGATTCAACTAAAGTTGGAGAAACAGACACCCACTAGCCACCTGTGTGCGAAGCACGTCGGTAGAACCAGTCTCGCGTAAGCGTACGCGTAATGTCGTCTGGTTCATCCAATCAAGAATCAACTAGTGATGGCAAGCAATATGTATATACCCACGCCCACAACTCTTGTGTTCTACTCGTGCATATAACATCTACGCATAAACCTGGCTCGGATGCCACTGTTGGGAACACAGTAATTTCAAAAAAATTCCTACGCAAGATCATGGTGATGCATAGCAATGAGAGGGGAGAGTATCGTCTACGTACCCTCGTAGACCGTAAGCGAAGCGTTATGACAACGCGGTTGATGTAGTCGTACGTCTTCACGATCGACCGATCTAGCACCGAAGGTACGACACCTCCGCGATCTGCACACGTTCAGCTCGGTGACGTCCCGCGAACTCACGATCCAGTAGAGCTTCGAGGGAGAGTTTCATCAGCATGACGGCGTGATGACGGTGATGATGTTGCTACCGGAACAGGGCTTCGCCTAAGCACCGCTACGATATTACCGAGGTGGATTATGGTGGAGGGGGGCACCGCACACGGCTAAAGATCAATGATCAACTTGTGTGTCTATGGGGTGCCCCCTCCCCCGTATATAAAGGAGTGGAGGAGGGGAGCCGGCTCTCTAGGCGCGCCCCAAGGGAGTCCTACTCCACCGGGAGTAGGATTCCCCCCCTTCCTGTTGGTTCTAGGAGAGAAGGAAGGAAGAGAGAAGGAAGGAAAGGGGGGCCGGCCCCCCTCCCAATTCGGATTGGGCTTGGGGGGGTGCCCCCTCCTTTGCTTCTTTCCTCTCTCTTCCACTAAGGCCCAATAAGGCCCATATACCTCCCGGGGGGTTCCGGTAACCTCCCGGTACTCCGGTATACTCCCGATTTCACCGGAACCATTCCGATGTCCAAACATAGGCTTCCAATATATCGATCTTTATTCTCGACCATTTCGAGACTCCTCGTCATGTCTGATCAATCCGGACTCCGAACTACCTTCGGTACATCAAAACACATAAACTCATAATACCGATCGTCACCGAACGTTAAGCGTGCGGACCCTACGGGTTCGAGAACTATGTAGACATGACCGAGACATGTCTCCGTCAATAACCAATAGCGAACCTGGATGCTCATATTGGCTCCTACATATTCTACGAAGATCTTTATCGGTCAAACCGCATAAGATATACGTTGTTCCCTTTGTCATCGGTATGTTACTTGCCCGAGATTTGATCGTCGGTATCTCAATACCTAGTTCAATCTCGTTACGCAAGTCTCTTTACTCGTTCCGTAATGCTACATCCGTAACTAACTCATTAGCTACATTGCTTGCAAGGCTTATGTGATGTACATTACCGAGAGGGCCCAGAGATACCTCTCCGACAATCGGAGTGACAAATCCTAATCTTGATCCATGCCAACTCAACAAACACCATCGGAGACACCTGTAGAGCACCTTTATAATCACCCAGTTACGTTGTGACGTTTGGTAGCACACAAAGTGTTCCTCCGGTATTCGGGAGTTGCATGATCTCATAGTCATAGGAACATGTATAGTTATGGAGAAAGCAATAGCAACGAAATAAACGATCATCGTGCTAAGCTAACGGATGGGTCAAGTCAATCGCATCATTCTCTAATGATGTGATCCCGTTAATCAAATGACAACTCATGTCTATGGTTAGGAAACATAACCATCATTGATTCAACGAGCTAGTCAAGTAGAGGCAAACTAGTGACACTCTGTTTGTCTATGTATTCACACATGTACTAAGTTTCCGGTTAATACAATTCTAGCATGAATAATAAACATTTATCATGATATAAGGAAATATAAATAACAACTTTATTATTGCCTCTAGGGCATATTTCCTTCGTGCCACTCCCTCGCCTCTCATCTCTTCTCCCTTCTTAGCTATGGACAGGAAAGGGAGTCCTACTCCTACATAGGAGGAGGACTCCTCCTTGGCGCGCCCAAGCGGCCGGCCTCCCCCTTGCCTTATACGGGGCAGGCACCCTAGAACACACAAGTTGATCATTGATCTCTTAGCCGTGTGCGGTGCCCCCCTCCACCATAATCACCTCGGTCATAGCGAGTGCTTAGGCGAAGCCTGCCGGTAGCTTCATCATCACGTCATCACCGTCGTGCTGACGAAGCTCTCCCTCGACACTCAGCTGGATTTCGTGGGACGTCACCGAGCCGAATGTGTGCAGATCGCGGAGGTCGTACTTTCGGTACTAGGATCGGTCGATCGTGAAGACGTACGACTACATCAACGTTGTCATAACGCTTCCACTTACGGTCTACGAGGGTATGTGGACAACACTCTCCCTCTCGTTGCTATGCATCACCATGATACTTGCGTGTGCGTAGGATTTGAAATTACTGCGTTCCCCAACAGTGGCATCCGAGCCAGGTCTATGCGTAGATGTTATATGCACGAGTAGAACACAAAGGAGTTGTGGGCGTGGGTATATACATATTGCTTGCCGTCACTAGTTGATTCTTGATTGCGGTATTGTTGGATGAAGCGCTCAGACGACATTACGCATACGCTTATGCGAGACTGGTTCTACGACGTGCTTCGCACACAGGTGGCTAGTGGGTGTCGTTTCTCCAACTTTAGTTGAATCGATTCAATGAACAGGGTTTTTCTTAAGATCAAAAAGCAATCACTATACCGCGTTGTGGTTTTTGATGCGTAGGTAAGAACGGTTCTTGCTCAGCCCGTAGCACGTAAAACTTGCAACAACAAAGTAGAGGATCTAACTTGTTTTTGCAGGGCATGTTGTGATGTGATATGGTCAAGACGTGATCTAAATTTGTATGAGATGATCATGTTTGTAACACAGTTATCGGCAACTGGCAGGAGCCATATGGTTCGCTTTATTGTATGAAATGCAATCGCATGTAATTGTTTACTTTATCACTAAGCGGTAGCGATAGTCGTAGAAGCAATAGTTGGCGAGACGACAACGATGCTTCGATGGAGATCAAGGTGTCAAGCGGTGACGATGGTGATCATGACGTGCTTTGGAGATGGAGATCAAAGGCACAAGATGATGATGGCCATATCATATCACTTATATTGATTGCATGTGATGTTTATCCTTTATGCATCTTATTTTGCTTAGTTCACGTAGCATTATAAGATGATCTCTCACTAAATTTCAAGGTATAAGTGTTCTCCCTGAGTATGCACCGTTGCTACAGTTCGTCGTGCCGAGACACCACGTGATGATCGGGTGTGATAAGCTCTACGTTCACATACAACGGGTGCAAGCCAGTTTTGCACACGCAGAATACTCGGGTTAAACTTGACGAGCCTAGCATATGCAGATATGGCCTCGGAACACTGAGACCGAAAGGTCGAGCGTGAATCATATAGTAGATATGATCAACATAGTGATGTTCACCATTGAAAACTACTCCATCTCACGTGATGGACATGGTTTAGTTGATATGGATCACGTGATCACTTAGATGATTAGAGGGATGTCTATCTAAGTGGGAGTTCTTAAGTAATATGATTAATTGAACTTTAATTTATCATGAACTTAGTACCTGATAGTATTTTGCATGTCTATGTTGTTGTAGATAGATGGCCCGTGATGTTGTTCCATTGAATTTTAATGCGTTCCTAGAGAAAGCTAAGTTGAAAGATGATGGTAGCAACTACACAGACTGGGTCCGTAACTTGAGGATTATCCTCATTGCTGCACAGAAGAATTACGTCCTGGAAGCACGCTAGGTGACAAACCCGCTGCAGGAGCAAGCCAGATGTTAACTGGCAGAGCAAAGCTGATGACTACTCGATAGTTCAGTGTGCCATGCTTTACGGCTTAGAACCGGGACTTCAACGACGTTTTGAACGTCATGGAGCATATGAGATGTTCCAGGAGTTGAAGTTAATATTTCAAGCAAATGCCCGGATTGAGAGATATGAAGTCTCCAATAAGTTCTACAGCTGCAAGATGGAGGAGAATAGTTCTGTCAGTGAACATATACTCAGAATGTCTGGTACCACAACCACTTGACTCAGCTGGGAGTTAATCTTCCTGATGATAGTGTCATTGACAGAGTTCTTCAATCACTGCCACCAAGCTACAAGAGCTTCGTGATGAACTATAATATGCAAGGGATGGATAAGACGATTCCCTGAGCTCTTCGCAATGCTAAAGGCTGCGGAGTAGAAATCAAGAAGGAGCATCAAGTGTTGATGGTCAACAAGACCACAGTTTCAAGAAAAGGGTAAAGGGAAGAAGGGGAACTTCAAGAAGAGAAACAAGTTGCTGCTCAAGTGAAGAAGCCAAGTCTGGACCTAAGCCTGAGACTGAGTGCTTCTACTGCAAAGGGACTAGGTCACTGAAGCGGAACTACCCCAAGTATTTGGCGGAAAGAAGGATGGCAAAGTGAAAGGTATATTTGATATACATGTTATTGATGTGTACCTTACTAATGCTCGCAGTAGCGCCTGGGTATTTGATACTGGTTGGTTGCTAATATTTGCAACTCGAAACAGGGCTACGGATTAAGCGAAGATTGGCTAAGGACGAGGTGACGATGCGCGTGGGAAATGGTTCCAAAGTCGATGTGATCGCCGTCGGCGCTACCTCTACATCTACCTTCGGGATTAGTTTTAGACCTAATAATTGTTATTTGGTGCCAGCATTGAGCATGAACATTATATCTGGATCTTGTTTGATGCGAGACGGCTATTCATTTAAATCAGAGAATAATGGTTGTTCTATTTATATGAGTAATATCTTTTATGGTCATGCACCCTTGATGAGTGGTCTATTTTTACTAAA
>NC_053028.1:489578509-489659661 GCF_003073215.2 Triticum urartu | reverse complement strand
TTATTATGCAGTCTGTCGCTTTTATTTCTTCCGTATCACATGCTCGTATAAAGCTTATTTTCTCCCACACTAATAAGTCATACATAGTTAGAGAGCAATTTTTATTGCTTGCACCGATGACAACTTACTTGGAGGATCTTACTCAATCCATAGGTAGGTATGGTGGACTCTCATGGCAAAACTGGTTTAAGGCTATTTGGAAGCACAAGCAGTATCTCTACTTGGTGCGATGAATTTGGCTAGCATGAGGGGGAAAGGCAAGCTCAACCATGTTGGATGATCCATGACAATATAATTTATCTCAGATGTAAGAAAATATAACCCATTACGTTGTCTTCCTTGTCCAACATCAACTCTTTAGCATGTCATATTTTAATGAGTGCTCACAATCATAAAAGATGTCCAAGATAGTATATTTATATGTGAAGACCTCTCTTTCTTTATTACTTCCTATTAATTGCAACGATGACCAAAACTATGTTTGTCAACTCTCAACAACTTTTATTCATCATACTTTTTCTATGTGAGCTCATTACTCTCCATAAGATCCATATGATCTCTTTGTTTCCTTTTTTATTTATTTCTCTTTTCTTTTATTCACTTAGGATCATGGCAAAATAATTAAGCCCTTGACTCAACACTAATCTTTACTCCCTCCGTTCCTTGATATAAGGTGTATAGATTTTTGAGAAAAAGTTCAAAATATAAGGTGTATTGCCTTGCACCACTCATTTGAATAACTTTTTAAGGGATTTGATTACATTTCCTTACATAGGGCAAGCTCCTCTATTTTCTCATATTAATTAGTCGGGTGTAGTCTTGCCCAAAACTTGTGAAAATTTCCCTCCATGTGCATTCTTTAATTTCCGTGCCAAAAACTATACACCCTATATTTAGGAATGGAGGGAGTATTATATATAGCTCACGGACTCGATTACATAGAGGGATCATAAAGCAAAACTCAAAACTAGATGATGCCATAAACTTTATTCTACTAGATCAAGATATTACCAAAAGGATCAAACTAAGAAAATTGGTAAAGATAAAAGTGATGGTGATACGATACCCGGTCACTCCCCCAAGCTTGGCAGTTGCCAAGGGGAGTGCCCATACCCATGTGATTATGTCTCTCTTTTCGGGGATGGTGATGTGATATTCTTGGCGATGATGCCCCTCAGGATACGATTATCCTCCTCGAGCTTATTGACTTGCTGCTTGAGGTCCATTATTTCCTTTTGGAGTTTTCCTGTAACAGCTAAAGCTCCCTGCACCCAAGGGTGCTGCATAGCTGCGGGAGAACCAGTGACACTCTTTTTCATATTCTCATAAGAAAGAAATCTAACATTGGAAGGGATAACCGAGTTTGGAATAGCCGAGCTCTGCAGATCTCCCTCAGCTCGGAAGCAGGAAGTGACTTCTTGATCCTCTTCCATGGCATCTATCCTCTTCAAATCAGCCTCCATCTCTTCCTCCGTTGCTGACCCAAAGAGGTCAACATTGTTGTTTGTCATTGATCTCGGTGCCGGATGAGACACCCGGCTCTCCCCGACTGACTCTTGCGAAGACATCTTGCTCTAATCTGCAGCAGCAACAGATCGAAACACAAACAGAGGATAATTGCGTGATACGGGAGTCAAAACCCCCGGTAGATTATATAATGAATTTTTACCAACCAAAATACGTGTCGTGTAAGAAAACGGAGTCCGGAAAGCGCACGAGGTGTCCACGACGTAGGGGGCGCGCCCTCCACCCTCGTGGAGCCCTCGTGTCCTTCCTGGACTGCTTCTTATTTTTCTATTTTTCTAAATATTCCAAAACGGAGAAATATTGCCTTAAAAACTGTTTTGGAGTCGGTTTACTTACCGTACCACATACCTATTCCTTTTCATAGCCTGAAACGTTCCGGAAAGTGTCCCTTATGTATTCCTCCGGGGTTACAGTTTCAATAACATTGGGTTTCAACATTTATGGGATTACCAGAGATATAATGTTTGATTCTTTGACCGTTCACCACCTTCGGATTTGTGCCTTCGAAGTTGTTGATTTTTATGGCACCGGAACGATAGACCTCCTCGATAACGTAAGGACCTTCCCATTTAGAGAGAACTTTTCCTGCAAAAAATCTTAAACGAGAGTTGTATAGCAATACATAATCACCTACATTAAACTCACGCTTTTGTATCCTTTTATCATGCCATCTTTTGACTTTTTATTTAAACAACTTGGCATTTTCGTAGGCTTGGGTTCTCCATTCATTGAGTGAGCTAATATCAAATAACCTCTTCTCACCGGCAAGTTTAAAATCATAATTGAGCTCTTTAATAGCCCAATATGCCTTGTGTTCTCGTTCGAGAGGTAAGTGACATGCTTTTCCATAAACCATTTTATACAGAGACATACCCATAGGATTTTTATATGCAGTTCTATAGGCCCATAATGCATCATCAAGTTTCTTGGACCAATTCTTTCTAGACCTATTAACAGTCTTTTGCAAAATTAATTTGAGCTCTCTATTACTCAATTCTACTTGACCACTAGACTAAGGGTGATTAGGGGATGCAATTCTATGATTAACATCATACTTAGCAAGCATTTTACGGAAAGCACCATGAATAAAATGTGAACCACCATCAGTCATTAAATATCTAGGGACTCCAAATCTTGGAAAAATAACTTCTTTAAGCATTTTAATAGAAGTGTTATGATCATCACTACTAGTTGGAATAGCTTCTACCCACTTAGTAACGTAATCAACAACAACTAAAATATGTGTATATCCATTAGAGGCAGGAAAAGGTCCCATATAGTCAAAGCCCCAAACATCAAATGGTTCAATAACGAGTGAATAGTTCATAGGCATTTCTTGACGTCTACTAATATTACCAATTCTTTGACATTCATCACAAGATAAGACAAACTTACGGGCATCCTTGAAGAGAGTAGGCCAATAAAAACTAGATTGCAATACCTTATGTGTAGTTCTATCTCCAGCATGGTGTCCTCCATAAGCTTCAGAGTGACACTTGCGTAGGATCTATTCCTGTTCATGCTCAGGTACACAACGTCTAATAACACCATCTACTCCTTCTTTATAAAGATGTGGGTCATCCCAAAAGTAATGCCTCAAATCATAGAAGAACTTTTTCTTTTGCTGGTTTGTGAAACTAGGTGGTATGAATTTGGCAACAATGTAATTAGCATAATCAGCATACCATGGAGCAGTATGAGAAGCATTTATGACATTTCATTGCTCATCAAGAAAGCTATCATCACTAGGTAGTGGGTCATCAAGCACATTTTCTAACCTAGACAAGTTGTCTGCAACGGGGTTCTCAGCTCCCTTTCTATCAACAATATGTAAGTCAAATTCTTGTAGCAAGAGAACCCATCTAATAAGTCTAGGTTTAGCATCTTTCTTTTCCATAAGATATTTAATAGCAGCATGATCAGTGTGAATAGTTACCTAGAATCAACAATATAAGGTCTGAACTTATCACAAGCAAATACAACTGCTAAGAATTCTTTTTGAGTAGTAGCATAATTTCTTTGAGCATTGTCTAGGGTTTTACTAGCATATTGAATAATGTTTAATTTCTTATCAACTCTTTGCCCTAGAACAGCACCTACAGCATAATCACTAGCATCACACATAATTTCAAAGGGTAAATTCCAATCAGGTGGCTGAACAATAGGTGCAGAGATCAACGCTTTCTTAAGTATTTCAAATGCTTCTACACAATCATCATCAAAGACAAATGGTATATATTTTTGTAATAAATTTGTCAGAGGCCGAGAAATTTTTGAGAAGTCCTTAATGAACCACATATAAAATCCGGCGTGACCAAGGAAACTTCTTATACCTTTGATGTCTTTAGGGCATGGCATCTTTTCAATAGCATCAACCTTGGCTTTATCAACTTCAATACCTCTTTCAGAAACTTTATGCCCCAAGACAATACATTCATTAAGCATAAAGTGGCACTTTTCCCAATTCAAGACAAGATTAGTTTCTTCACATCTCTGCAAAACTTGATCAAGGTTGCTCAAGCAATCATCAAAAGAAGATCCATAGATGGAGAAATCGTCCATGAAAACCTCACAAATCTTTTCACAAAAGTCAGAGAATATAGCCATCATGCATCTTTGAAAGGTAGCAGGTGCATTACATAAACCAAAAGGCATATGTCTGTAAGCAAAAGTACCAAAAGGGCAAGTAAAAGTAGTCTTCTGATTGATCCTTGGCTGACACAAGTATTTGAGAGAAACCAGAATAACCATCTAGAAAGCAAAAATGTGTATGTTTGGATAATCTTTCTAGCATTTGATCGATAAAAGGTAAGGGGTAATGATCCTTTTTAGTGGCCTTATTTAATTTGCGAAAATCAATTACCATCCTATAACCTGTAATAATTCTTTGAGGAATCAATTCATCTTTATCATTAGGAATGACAGTAATACCTCCCTTCTTAAGGACATAGTGGACAAGACTTACCCACTGACTATCAGCAACGGGATAGATTATACCTGCCTCAAGGAGCTTTAGTATTTCCTTTCTTACCACTTCTTTCATTTTAGGATTCAGCCGTCGTTGATGATCACGAACTGGTTTAGCATCTTCTTCCAAATTTATTTTATGTTGACATAGAGTGGGACTAATGCCCTTAAGATCATCAAGAGTATACCCAATAGCAGCACGATGCTTCTTAAAAGTTTTCAATAATCTCTCTTCCTCATGCTCTGAAAGGTTAGCACTAATAATAACATGATATATCTTTTTCTCATCAAGATAAGCATATTTAAGAGTATCAGGCAATGGTTTAAGCTCAAACACGGGATCACCCTTGGGTGGAGGAGGATCCCCTAGGATTTCAACAGGCAAATTGTGTTTCAGAATAGGTTCCTGTTTAAAGAATACTTCATCTATTTCCCTTCTTTCATTCATAAGCATATCATTTTCATGGTCTAGAAAATATTGTTCTAAAGGATCACTAGGAGGTACGGCAATAGAAGCAAGACCAATAATTTCATCCTTACTAGGTAATTCTTCTTCACGGTGTTGTCTACTAAATTTAGATAAATTAAATTCATGAGACATATCATCTAAACCGATAGTAACAACATCCTTTTTGCAATCTATCTTAGCATTAATAGTGTTTAAGAAGGGTCTACCAAATATAATGGGACAAGAGCTATCTTGTGGGGAACCAAGAATAAGAAAATTAGCAGGATATTTAGTTTTCCCACACAAGACTTCAACATCTCTAACAATTCCCATTGGTGAAATAGTATCTCTATTGGCAAGTTTAATTGTGACATCAATATCTTCTAAATCAACAGGTGCAATATCATGCATAATTTCTCTATATAGGTCAATAGGTATTGCACTAGCACTGGCACCCAAATCACATAATCCATGATAACAATGATCTCCTATTTTAACAGAAATAACAGGCATGCCAACCACAGGTCTAGGTTTATCTTTAGCACAAGGTTTAGCAATTCCAGCAGTTTCATCACAGGAATAAATAACATGCCCATCAATATTATCATCCAAAAGATCTTTAACAATAGCAATATTAGGTTCAAATTTAACTTGCTCAGGAGGTGTATAAGTTTTAATATTGCTTTTATGAACCACAGTTGAAGCTTTAGCATGATCCTTTATCCTAACAGGGAAAGGTGGTTTCTCAACATAAGAAGTAGGAACAATAGGATCATTATAAGTGATAGTCTTTTCTTCAACTTTAATAGGTGCAGCTACTTTTACTTCTATGGGAGGATGATATTTAAACCACTTATCCTTGGGGAGATCAACATAAGTAGCAAAAGATTCACAGAAAGAAGCTAACAGAGTCAAGTCCATATTTAGTGCTAAATTTACGGAAAACATCGGTATCCATAAAAGATTTAACACAATCAAACTTAGGTGTCATACCTGACTACTTACCTTCGTCGAGGTCCCAATCTTCAGAGTTGCGTTTAATTCTTTCCAATAAATCCCATTTGAATTCAATAGTCTTCGTCATAAAAGAGCTAGCACAAGAAGTATCGAGCATGGTGCGATTGTTATCAGAAAGCCGAGCATATAAATTTTGAATAATCATCTCTCTTGAGAGCTCATGATTGGGGCATGAATATAACATTGATTTAAGCCTCCCCCAAGCTTGAGCAATGCTTTCTCCTTCGTGAGGCCAAAAATTATATATATAATTGCGATCACGATGAACAAGATGCATAGGATAAAACTTCTGATGAAATTCCAATTTCAATCGTTTGTAGTTCCATGACCCCGTATCATCACATAGCCTATACCATGTCAATGAATCTTCCTTCAAAGATAAAGGGAAGATCTTCTTCTTAACAACATCTCCGGGTACACCTGCAAGCTTAAATAATCCACAAACTTCATCCACATATATTAGGTGCTCATCAGGATGCGTTGTTTCATCTCCTGCAAAAGGATTAGCTAGCATTTTTTTGTCATACCCGAAGGAATTTCAAAGCAGACATTTTCATTTTCAGTTTTGATTCTCCGGGTACACCTGTAAGTATTTTTTATATATTTTGAAAACGTCTTCCGTGAAGTTTCAGGACTTTTGGAGCTGTGCAGAATAGGTCTCTAATATTTGCTCCTTTTCCAGCCCGGAATCCCAGCTGACGACATTCTCCCTCTTTATGTAAACCTTGTAAAATAAGAGAGAATAGGCATAAGTATTGTGACATAATGTGTAATAACAGCCCATAATGCAATAAATATTGATATAAAAGCATGATGCAAAATGGACGTATCACTGGGCTCCACTACTGATCAACAGGAAATGAAACAACACAATGAACACGATCTTCATCGTGCTCCCACTTGAGCTAGGTTGCGTCATCTACACTGGTATCATTGGCACTTGCAACTGTTTGGAAGTATCCGTGAGCCACGAGGACTCAGCAATCTCACACCCGTGAGATCAAGACTATTTAAGCTTATGGGGTAGGAAAGGGGTAGTGAGGTGGAGCTGCAGCAAGCACTAAGCATATATGGTGGCTAACATACGCAAATAAGAGCGAGAAGAGAAGCAATGCAACGGTCGTGAACTAGAAGTGATCAAGAAGTGATCCTGAAACTTCTTACGCACAAACATAACCCAAGAACCGTGTTCACTTCTCGGACTCTGCCAGAAAGAGACCATCACGGCTACACACGCGATTGATGCATCTTAATTAAGTCAAGTGTTAAGTTATCTACAACCGGACATTAACAAATTCCCATCTGCCCATAACCGCGGACACGGCTCTCGAAAGTTCAAAACCCTGCAGGGGTGTCCCAACTTAGCCCATCACAAGCTCTCATAGTCAACGAAGGATATTCCTTCTCCCAGGAAGACCTGATCAGACTCGGAATCCCGGTTACAAGACATTTCGACAATGGTAAAACAAGACCAACAAGATCGCCCGATGCGCCGACATCCCGATAGGAGTTGCACATATCTCGTTGTCAGGGCAACACCAGATGAACACTACGTATAGCTAAAACCAGCCCTCAAGTTTCCCCGAGGTGGCACCGCAAGTGGCTCTGTTTTGGACCAACACTTAGAGAAGCACTGGCTCGGGGGGGTTAAAATAAAGATGACCCTCGGGAGAGCAACTCCCAAGGGAAAAGTAGGTGGTGGTGAGGCAAATGATAAAACCAAGGTTGGGCCTTGCTGGAGGAGTTTTATTCAAAGTTCAAAGCGAACTGTCAAGGGGTCCCCATAACACCCAACCCTTTAAGGAACGCAAAATCAAGGAACATAACACTGGTATGACGGAAACTAGGGCGGCAAGAGTGGAACAAAACACCAGGCATAAGGTCGGGCCTTCCACCCTTTACGAAGTATATAGATGCATTAATTAATATAAGAGATATTGTGATATCCCAACGTATCCATGTTCCAACATGGGACAAACTTCAACTTCACCTACAACTAGCAAAGCTATAAGATGGTATGAGCAAAAGCGGTAACATAGCCAAACAACGGTTTGCTAGGAAGGTGGGTTAGAGGCTTGACATGGCAATATGGGAGGCATGATATGGCAAGTGGTAAAGTATCGCGGCATAGCAATGGAGCAAGCAACTAGCAAGCAAAGATAGAAGTGATTCGGAGGGTATGGTCATCTTGCTTGAGATCCTGGAAGGAAGAAGAACGAGTCCATGAAGAAGGCAAACGGACGTAGTCGAACGGATCCTCACAATAGCGACGTTATTAGAAGTAACCCGAAGAAGCAACACTGGAAAGAAGCAAACAACCTAGTAAACAACCATCACATAAGCATGGCATGATGCGCAAACAAGTATGATGCATGTCCAGTTTAAATATGCATGGCATGACAAAGTGCACAAACAATCCTACAAATTAAGTGGAGCTCAATATGCAACTCCGTTGCATATTTACGAAACATCATGTGACTTATTTAGTTCTCTCTCATTTATGTACTCAACAATATTAAATGTTGATTAACATGGCAAGGGGTGAAACACAACAAAACTACCTATCTAGGCAAGTTTAAATGAGGCCGCAAACAACAAACAACAATTCCGTTAAATCCCCATATGCATATTTTAGGTTTGGTACTGTTCTTCCCTAAACCATATTTTAGAGTTTTTTAACATGCAAAGTAATGCCACAATGTTAAAATAGGCATTTTTCTACCCCATTTACATATAAAGTTTGTTAAGTTTGGAGCTACGGTTATTTAGTTATGAATTAGAGCATTTCAACATGGCAAAAAGGGAAATAAACACAAACATCATTTTAAACATTTTAAACATGCATGAAAGTGGCATATTATTAATCTACACATAATTCTAAGCATTTTTCATATATAATGTTTTTACATAAGATGCATGGTTTGTGATTTACGATATGCATGAACTAGAGGGGCTATTCTGCAAAACTGCCAACTCCTGGATAAATAGTAAAACGCTCCACGGAAAAAAATGAGTCAGGTTGAAATCCAGCTGGCCCAACAGGGCATACCAAGGGCAGGGGCTCTCTAACACCCCACGATGCGGCTATATCTCCCACGTGTCGAAGCACGACTTAGAGGCATAAGCGCATTGTAAGCAATGTCGCAAGAGGGGTAATATTTACACATCCCATGTACTGAATAAGAAAAGAGGTACATAGTTGGCTTACAATCGCCACGTCACACAATAACATAAATATATCATTACAATCATCCAGATACAAACAAGGTCCGACTACGGAACCAAAATAAAGACAACCCCAAATGCATAATGTCCCCGATCGCCCCGACTGGGCTCCACTACTGATCGTCTGGAAAGGAAACGTAGTATCGTCTTGAGTCCTCATCGAACTCCCACTTGAGCTAAGTCGTATCTCCTGGAATGGTATCATCAGTCCCTGCATCTGGTTTTGAAGTAATCTGTGAGTCACGGGGACTCAGCAATCTCACACCCTCGCGATCAAGACTATTTAAGCTTATAGGTAGGGAAAAGGTATGAGGTAGAGCTGTAGCAAGCACTAGCATATATGGTGGCTAACATACGCAAATGAGAGCGAGAAGAGAAGGCAAGGCACGGTCGAGAAACTATGATCAAGAAGTGATCCTAGAACAACCTACGTTCCAGCATAACACGAGACCGTGTTCTCTTCCCGGACTCCGCCAAAAAGAGACCATCACGGCTACACACGCTGTTGATCCTTTTTAATTAAGTTAAGTTTCAGGTTTTCTACAACCGGACATTAACAAATTCCCATCTGCCCATAACCGCGGGCACGGCTTCGAAAGTTCAAATCCCTGCAGGGGTGTCCCAACTTAGCCCATCACAAGCTCTCACGGTCAACGAAGGATATTCCTTCTCCCAAGACAACCCGATCAGACTCGAAATCCCGGTTACAAGACATCTCGACAATGGTAAAACAAGTCCAGCAAGACCACCCGTTGTGTCGACAAATCCCGATAGGAGCTGCACATATCTTGTTCTCAGGGCACACCAGATGAACACTATGTACAACTAAAACCAACCCTCAAGTTTCCCCGAGGTGGCGCTGCAAGTGGCTCTATTTTGGACCAACACTCAGAGGAGCACTGGCCCGGGGGTTTAAAATAAAGATGACCCTTGAGTCTGCGGAACCCAAGGGAAAAGGCTAGGTGGCGAATGGTAAAACCAAGGTTGGGCCTTGCTGGAGGAGTTTTATTCAAGGCGAACTGTCAAGGGGTTCCCACTATAACCCAACCGTGTAAGGAACGCAAAAATCAAGGAACATAACACCGGTATGACGGAAACTAGGGCGGCAAGAGTGGAACAAAACACCAGGCATAAGGCCGAGCCTTCCACCCTTTACCAAGTATATAGGTGCATTAAAGTAGACAAGATAGAATAATGATATCCCAACAATAAACATGTTCCAACAAGGCACACACTCCAATCTTCACCTGCAACTAACAACGCTATAAGAGGGGCTGAGCAAAGCGGTAACATAGCCAAAAAATGGTTTGCTAGGACAAGGTGGGTTAGAGGTTTGACATGGCAATATGGGAGGCATAAATAGCATGTGGTAGGTATCGTAGCATAGGCATAGCAAAAGAGCGAGCAACTAGCAAGCAAAGATAGAAGTGATTTCGAGGGTATGATCATCTTGCCTGCAAAGTTCTCCGAGTGGACGTTAGCTTGATCCTCGTAAGCGTACTCGACGGGTTCCTCGATCACGTACTCGTCTCCCGTCTCTACCCAAAGCAAGAACACAAGCAAAGGGAGACATAATCAACCACGGTGCAATGCGCAAGCAACATGATGCAAAACATGGCATGATATGCGGGATGTGATATGAAATGTATATGCATGCTTCGGAAAGTAAAGATTGGACCTGGCCTCAACTTGGAAAACCGAGAGTGCTGCTGGAAAGATGAGTTGATTTCGGTCGAAAATGATATAAAGATCACCGAAAACGGATGCACGGTTTGCAAATGGCAAGCAAAACAAATATGGCACCGATCTGCGATTAACAGCACGAGGCCACCTAAATGCATCAAGAACAACAAGCTACTGCACTCTAACATAACAACAAAGCACATGGCAGTGATCCACTCAAGATGCTTGACAAAAGGTGAACGCTAAGCTACGGCTAATTCACTCAATAGCAGATTCAAACAAGCATGGCAAAAGTGCAAAAGATATCAGGTTCACAGACTTAGAGAAAATAACAACATGCCAGGATTTAACATCAGGAAGCAATGTTTAGAGCAAGATAACAACATGCTACAGGAACATATCATGGCAAAGCAAGGCATGGCATGAAACTACACAAAGCATATAACAAAAGTCCCTTATTGACCATAAGCCAAAAGTGATCATAAAATACAATGGCAACCATGTGAACATAGCAAGTTTCGTTAACAGATTCAGACTTAGCAGAAAACTGGAACATGGCAAAACAGATTTACATAGGCATGTTTACGAGCTCGATGCCCTCACCACAAGGCATTGCATGACAAGCTAAGCATACACCCAGCAAGTAGACATGATAAATAAGCTAACCATGGCAAGAACACTCTCATAGCATGCATGGATCAACTACAACAACCTCGGCCAAATTGCTTAATGCGTAAACAATCCGCCAGGAACATTTTATAGTAAAAGTAGAGCAAGATTGAGTCATGCTACGATGCTCCATAATTGCAAACAAAGACATGGATGGATAGAGCATGGCAATATCTCAAAATCACCCTTACTGAACATGCCCAAAAGAGGCATGGATCACTCTGTAGCAACATGAATACATGGCATAAAAATATCATCAGGAAAATGACTTGGAAGAATTCTAAGTCCCTGAAATCAGCAACATCACGAGAGCTACTTTGCATGCTTGTTCTAGTCACCACAAATATCACAAAAATACATGGCATACACCCCTGTAAAGATGGCATGGCATACTTCAAAACACATGTAGGGATCAAGTTCATAGGAGGCACACATTAAACATGGCAAAAATGACAAATGACCATAATCTGATAAGAATCTGAAACTAACATTGCATAGCACTCTTGCAACAGCATTTAGGGCATCAAGATGAACTCAAATGAACATGGTGCAGTGGAATGAAATGAACTGCACATCCAGACGAACAATTTGATATGCTACACGCCCAAAACAGAGCCACGGATGCAAAGTTATGATGTGAAGAAAAATGCTAAAAATACTGGAAACTGGGACAAAAGTCAACCCTAGGGTTCGTCCAGATCTGGATCCGAGCCACGCAAAACGAGGTCCACCGGAATCTCGCCGGAATAGTACTCGAGGTCGCCGGAGTAGAGGCAGGAGGCGGTGGAGGCCGGAGTAGAGGAAGGAGGACGGCGCGGCGAACTCCGGGTGGCGCGGGGCGGCGCTCCACGGCGGCAGCCGCGGCGGACGGCAAGCGGCGACCCGGCGATGGCGGCGGCGGCCGGCAGCGAAGAAGGTGGCGAGGCGGAGGGAGTCAGGCAGCGGCTCGGGGCGCGGGTCTCCCGCGGGTGAGCGACGGCGGATGGGCCTCGGGGGCCCGCCCTGGGCTCGGCGGGCCGACGGCGATGTGGGGCGGCGCGGGACACGTGGCGGCGTGGGAGTGGCGGCGGCGATTTTTGTCCGGCGCAGACCGGACGTGTCCGGCGCGCGGAGGGGAACGGGGCTAGGGTTTGGGTTGGAGTTGATCCAGGATTTTCGGGGGAGATGCCTTTTTATAGGTAGAGGGAGGTAGGAGGCTCCAAATTGAGCACGGTTTTCGGCCACGTGATCGTGATCGAACGACCGAGAGGATGGAGGGGGTTTTGCTGGGTTTTGGGCCACTTTGGAGAGGTGTTGGGCTGCAACACACACGAGGCCTTTTCGGTTCCTCGGTTAACCGTTGGAGTATCAAACGAAGTCCAAATGGCACGAAACTTGACAGGCGGTCTACCGGTAGTATACCATGGACGCTTGGCAAGTCTCGGTCCAATCCGAGAATGTTTAACACCCGCACACAAAAAGAAACAAAAGGGGACACTGGAGGACATAGGAGCACCGGAATGCAAAACGGACAACTGGGAAAATGCTCGGATGCATGAGATGAACATGTATGCAAATGCGATGCAAATGATGACATGATATGAGATGCATGACAAAGACAAAAGCAACACGAAGACAAAACCCAACAACGAGGAATATCATAACTTAGTGCCGGAAATGGCAAGAGTTGGAATACAAATATGGCAGGTTACATACGGGCGTTACAACACTCCACCACTACGAAAGGATCTCGTCCCGAGATCTAGGACTGGAAAAACTCCGGGTATTCGGAACGGAGGTGGTCCTCGCGTTCTTAGGTGGCTTCACGGTCGGAATGATGTGACCACTTCACTTTCAGGAATTTGATAGACTTGTTGCGAGTCTTGCGCTCAGTTTCTTCAAGAATAGCAACGAGATGCTCATGATAAGACAGGTCTTCTTGGAGATCAATCTCTTCGAAGTTGATGGTGCGGTCAGGAGTCTTGAAACACTTGCGGAGCTGAGACACGTGAAACACGTCGTGCACGTTTGCAAAGTTGGATGGAAGCTCAAGTTGATAGGCGAGATCGCCTCTTTTGCCAATGATCTTGAAAGGACCCACGTATCTAGGGGCAAGCTTCCCTTTGATACCAAAGTGACGAGTACCTTTCATTGGAGAGACGCGGAGGTATACATGGTCTCCGATCTTGAAAGCCAAGTCACGATGCTTGCTATCATAGTAACTTTTCTGGCGTGATTGCGCGGCTTTGAGATTTTCACGAATGACTTTGCACATTTCTTCAGCCTCTGTGATCAAGTCATTGCCAAGAAGTTGGCATTCACCTGACTCTGACCAGTTAAGAGGAGTACGACACTTCCTGCCATAGAGAATCTCAAATGGGGCCTTGCCCGAACTCGCTTGGAAGCTGTTGTTGTAGGAGAACTCAGCATATGGAAGACAATCTTCCCACTTCATACCGAAAGAAATGACGCATGCCCTGAGCATATCTTCAAGAATTTGATTGACTCGCTCGACTTGGCCACTAGTTTGAGGATGAAAAGCTGTGCTGAAGCGAATGTTGGTGCCCATGGCCTTCTGGAAGGAATCCCAGAACTTAGAGGTGAAGATGCTTCCACGATCTGAAGATATCAACTGCGGAATGCCGTGTAGAGAGACAATCCTAGAGGTATATAGCTCTGCCAACTTAGCTGTTGTGATAGATTCTTTGATAGGAAGAAAATGAGCCACTTTAGTGAGCTTCTCGATGACAACGAAGGTAGCATCACTGCCACGCTTGGACTTTGGAAATCCAGTCACGAAGTCCATCTCAATATGGTCAAACTTCCATTCTGGAATGGCAAGAGGTTGGAGGAGACCAGCTGGCCGTTGGTGTTCTGCTTTCACTCTTCTGCAGACATCACATTCATCCACGAACTGAGCAATCTTGCGCTTCATTTGAGTCCACCAATACGACTGCTTGAGGTCATGGTACATCTTTGTACTTCCAGGGTGAATAGAGAGGAGTGAATTGTGAGCCTTGTTCATAATGACTTTACGAAGGTCACCCTTAGGAACAACAATGCGATCCTCGAAGAATAGAGTATCCTTGTCATCAAGGCGATAGCACTTGTACTTGGGTTGACTCTTGGCAATCCCAATCTTCACCTTCTTCACCATAGCATCAAGAAGTTGAGCCTCACGAATCTGATCTTCCAAAGTATGAGAGACTTGGAGGTTGGCAAGGAATCCTTGAGGAACAACTTGGAGATTAAGTTTGCGGTAAGCTTCACAAAGCTCTGGTTGTTAGGGCTTGAGAATCAAACTGTTGCAGTAAGCCTTCCTGCTCAATGCGTCAGCAATGACATTGGCCTTGCCTGGAGTATATTCAATACTCGGATTGTACTCTTGAATCATTTCGACCCAACGAGTCTGCCTGAGGTTGAGGTTGGGCTGAGTGAAGATGTACTTGAGACTCTTATGATCAGTGAAGATGTCCACTTTTCTTCCCAACAAGAGATGTATCCATGTTAAAAGAGCATGGACAACTGCCGCCAACTCGAGGTCATGAGTGGGGTAGTTCTTTTCATTGGGCTTCAACTGGCGAGAGGTATAGGCCACAACTTTCTTCTCTTGCATCAATACTGCACCGAGACCTTGAAGGGAAGCATCACCGAAAACTTCAAACGGTTTGGATTCATCAGGAGGAGTCAGAACTGGAGCTGTGACTAACTTCTCTTTGAGGGTGTTGAAAGCGATGTCACATTCAGGCGACTAGACATACTTCACATGCTTCTGGAGAAGGTTGGAAAGAGGCTTCACGATCTTAGAGAAGTTCTCAACGAACCTTCGACAATAGCTTGCAAGCCCAAGGAAGCTACGGAGTTGCTTCACATTCCGAGGCGGTTCCCAATTCACAATTGCAGACACCTTCTCAAGATTAACAGCTATGCCCTTGGCGGGGATGATATGCCCAAGGTAGAGAACCTCATTGAGCCAAAACTCGCACTTTGAAAACTTCGCATAGAACTGATGTTCTCTGAGTTTATCCAGCACCAAACGCAAGTGCTTGGCATGATCCTCCTTGTTCTTGGAAAAGACCAAAATGTCATCGAGATAGACCAAGACGAAGTCATTTGTGTAGGCGTTGAAGATGAAGTTCATCATGCGAGAGAATGTTGGAGGAGCGTTGACAAGTCCGAAAGACATGACAGTGTATTCATATGAACCATAGCTTGTTCTGAATGCTGTCTTGGGGATATCTTCTTCACGAATGAGAATCTGATGATAGCCCATATGGAGGTCAAGCTTGGAGAATACTTGAGCACCTTTGAGTTGTTCGAAAAGCTCATTGATGTTGGGAAGTGGGTACTTGTTCTTTATGGTCTTCTTGTTCAATGGACGGTAGTCGACACAAAGTCGGTCCGTTCCATCCTTCTTCTTGACAAAAAGAACACCACAACCCCATGGAGAAGAACTAGGTTGGATGAGACCCATACGCTCTTGAATATCGAGTTATTTCTTCAGTTCCTTCAACTCTTCTGGTCCAAGCTTGTAAGGATGTTTGCAAACAGGTTCCGTGCCAGGCTCAAGATCGATGACGAATTCAACTGGCCGGTGAGGAGGCATTCCTGGAAGCTCTTCTGGAAAGACGTCTTGATATTCAAAAACGACTAGAATATGAGAGATGGCATCCAACTCGCCATTCTTGTTTACAGAAAACAGTCGAATGGTATCATCACGAGCGGCAAATACGATTACATCCTCAAACGAATGTGTCAATTGAATCTGCCTAGCAGCACAATCAAGCTGAGCCTTGTGCTTAGAAAGCCAGTCCATTCCGAGAATAAGATCAATATCCGAGTTACCAAGAACTATTGGAGAGGACAAAAACTTATAGTCGCCCAATGTGATAGTAACATCCGGGACGCAATTGGTAGATGTCATTTGTTTGCCTGGGGACACAATCTTCAACGGGAAAGGAATCTTTTTGGTCACAAATTCATGCTTGGCAACAAAAGGTCTTGAAATGAAAGAAAGTGATGCACCCGTATCAAAAAGAACTTTTGCAGGAATATCGTTAACAAGAAGGTTACCCATGATCACTTCTGACGAGTCCTCTGCCTGAGCTGCGTTCATCATGTTGACCTTTGCAAACTTGGGATTATGCTTGACCACTGCGGTGCTGGCAGATCTCACAGGAGGAGGAGGAAGACGCCTCTAATTGAAGCATTTATTTACATAGTGACCCTTCTGCTGGCACTTGTTGCACGTGACCTCTGAGAGCGGACGGTGATTCGGAGCACTTGACCTTGGAGCATGTAACGCGCCGGACACACCCGCCGGTGGTCGTTACTCCTGGCGGGATCTAGACTGGCCCCACAAATCAATACTAGTCTTTTCTGCGCACTTTGTCCTCACTCATGCGCACCCGAGAGCAACTTCCCGGTCGGTCACCCATCCTGACACTACTCCAAGCTGAGCACGCTTAACTTTGGAGTTCTGTCCGAATGGGCTCCCGGAAAAGAAGGAATTCCTTATTGATATGAGTAGTCTATCATCCCTAATAAGCCAGGCCATCACATACACCCCCACTCAGAGGAACCGACGTCCTCGCCGGGCCACAGGAACGTTCCCTCTTGGCACATACGTCTGTGCATCCAGTCCGGTACATGTGCCATGCCGGGTGCCACGACGGGTCACAAACTTATTGATATGAGTAGTCTATCATCCCTAATAAGCCAGGCCATCACATACACCCCCACTCAGAGGAACCAACGTCCTCGCCGGGCCACAGGAACGTTCCCTCTTGGCACATACGTCTGTGCATCCAGTCCGGTACATGTGCCATGCCGGTGGTCGTTACTCCTGGCGGGATCTAGACTGGCCCCACAAATCAATACTAGTCTTTTCTGCGCACTTTGTCCTCACTCATGCGCACCCGAGAGCAACTTCCCGGTCGGTCACCCATCCTGACACTACTCCAAGCTGAGCACGCTTAACTTTGGAGTTCTGTCCGAATGGGCTCCCGGAAAAGAAGGAATTCCTTATTGATATGAGTAGTCTATCATCCCTAATAAGCCAGGCCATCACATACACCCCCACTCAGAGGAACCGACGTCCTCGCCGGGCCACAGGAACGTTCCCTCTTGGCACATACGTCTGTGCATCCAGTCCGGTACATGTGCCATGCCGGGGTGCCACGACGGGTCACAAACATCATGAACAACATGACGCGCACCTGTCCGCAAACATCCATGTAACCGAGGGTCGGCTCTGATACCAACTTGTAACGCCCCGGACACACCCGCCGGTGGTCTTACTCTGGCGGGATCTAGACTGGCCCCACAGATCAATACTAGTCTTTTCTGCGCACTTTGTCCTCACTCGTGCGCACCCGGGAGCAACTTTCCCGGTCATCCATCCTGACACTACTCCAAGCTGAGCACGCTTAACTTTAGGAGTTCTTGTCCGATGGGCTCCCAGAAAAGAAGGAATTCCTTATTGATACGAGTAGTATATCATCCCTAATAAGCCAGGCCATCACAGAGCATGAGACGAAGTCTTGTTCTGAAAAGCCTGGGTGGGGTGGGTGGAAGATCCATTGCCACTTTGCTCTTCTGCCTGATTAAGGCTGATGGAACGGAGGAGGAGGAGGCAACCAACTTTTTGCTGCTTAGCTCCACTTGAGTTGAAGAAGAAAGGAAGTTGCATCCCTGACTCGTCTTGAAGCATCCGCACTTGAGCTAAGCAGTCTCTTGCTTTAGTGCCATATTGTAGGAATTCATCGTACTTTTTGGGCTCAAAAAGCACGAGAGCAAGTTGCAGATCTTTTCTGAGGCCACCTCTGAACTGATAAATCATGCTCTTCTCATCAGGGACGTCTTGCTTAGTGAAACGAGCGAGCTTCTGGAACATGATGTTGTACTGGTAAACAGACAAGCTGCCTTGCTTCAGATTGCGGAACTCCTCACGCTTGCTCTCAACAACACTCTGAGGAATGTGGTGAGCTTTGAAGGCTTGGCGGAATTCATCCCAGGTAATCACACGACCTCCTCTGGAATCTTTGTATTGCTGATACCACTCTGCAGCTTGGTCTTTGAGTTGGAACGAAGCAAACCTGACAAAGGCTCAGGCCTGACGTTTCTGCACTCGAAATGCTTGCAGATATCCACGAGCCAATCATCAGCGTCTGTTGCCTCGACAACAGTTGACTGAAGGTCTTTGGCTGGTTTGCGAGGAAACTGGGTGAGTGTAGCAAACTGATTCCTGAATTGGTTGCCATGGCCCCTTGATTTCCTTGGTTACGCTCTTGCAAGAGTTGCATTAAGCATCCTGCGTGTTGGCGTTGGTAAGCGGCCATCACAGCTTGCCATGCCTCCGGAGGTGGAGGTTGGTGGAGTGTTCAGGATTCTGAACGCATTGGAGGAGCCATCCTGAGAGGTGACATCCGTTAGCATCTTGAGACAATATATTACAGCTTGAATTCAAATTGATCAAAATTGCAACATATAGTCTTAACATCCGAACAAGAAGAACGAATGAATTCCAAATTAAATGGTCACACTTCCATAAATTGAGAAGCCACTTAGATAGAGGTAGATGAATAAAACAACAAGGTACGGATATGAACAAATACTTGGTAAGGATTAACCAATCACAAACCAAATATCTGCGGAAGAAATACTAGAGCTACAAGAATTCTCACCTATGAAACTCCCAAAATTTTCCCGGTTATGCAATCAGGTGTTGGGGATACAGGGGAAGCATAATATCTCACCCAAATCTAGCAAATCCTACATCCAGCTGTATCCATCCTTCAACACATAACCAAGAAACCTTCGGAAATCATTTACCTCAACCTTCGAAAAGCATCCGTTATACGAGTTATGGCAATACTCCTGAACTCCCGCCCCAGTACTGGGTGGCGTCGAGGTTATCTCACCAACAACTGCATAAAAGAGATTTTCGATGTCGGCGAACTCAGGTATTCCAGAATTGCAATGATAAAATTGTGACGACAACACCTCGGAGCTCAACTCCCCGGGACACTGCCACAACCCCTAAATGTCAGGAGGCACCAATAACAATGTTCTCATCACAAAACCATCAAAACGATTCCAAGATACCCGCGTGATCCTAAATTTTTTAGTGAAATTTGAGAAGAGAAGAGTCAAAACTCTACGTCAGGATGCCTCATCAGAGCGACGAAGGGACTGAGGAGTAAAAAGAATCCTACTCTCCGATATATATAATCCTAAAAGACTCAAAACATTTTTCTAGACTCAACAACGCCTGCGATTCGATCAAGCAGGGGGTTCCAAAGTCGGGGAAGGCTCTGATACCAACTTGTAACACCCACGATGCGGCTATATCTCCCACGTGTCGAAGCATGACTTAGAGGCACAAGCGCATTGTAAGCAATGTCGCAAGAGGGGTAATATTTACACATCCCATGTACTAAATAAGAAAAGAGGTACATAGTTGGCTTACAATCGCCACGTCACACAATAGCATAAATATATCATTACAATCATCCAGATACAAACAAGGTCCGACTACGGAACCAAAATAAAGACAACCCCAAATGCATAATTTCCCCAATCGCCCCGACTGGGCTCCACTACTGATCGTCTGGAAAGGAAACGTAGTATCGTCTTGAGTCCTCATCGAACTCCCACTTGAGCTAAGTCGTATCTCCTGGAATGGTATCATCAGTCCCTGCATCTGGTTTTGAAGTAATCTGTGAGTCACGGGGACTCAGCAATCTCACACCCTCGCGATCAAGACTATTTAAGCTTATAGGTAGGGAAAAGGTATGAGGTAGAGCTGTAGCAAGCACTAGCATATATGGTGGCTAACATACGCAAATGAGAGCGAGAAGAGAAGGCAAGGCACGGTCGAGAAACTATGATCAAGAAGTGATCCTAGAACAACCTACGTTCCAGCATAACACGAGACCGTGTTCTCTTCCCGGACTCCGCCAAAAAGAGACCATCACGGCTACACACGCTGTTGATCCTTTTTAATTAAGTTAAGTTTCAGGTTTTCTACAACCGGACATTAACAAATTCCCATCTGCCCATAACCGCGGGCACGGCTTCGAAAGTTCAAATCCCTGCAGGGGTGTCCCAACTTAGCCCATCACAAGCTCTCACGGTCAACGAAGGATATTCCTTCTCCCAAGACAACCCGATCAGACTCGAAATCCCGGTTACAAGACATCTCGACAATGGTAAAACAAGTCCAGCAAGACCACCCGTTGTGTCGACAAATCCCGATAGGAGCTGCACATATCTTGTTCTCAGGGCACACCAGATGAACACTATGTACAACTAAAACCAACCCTCAAGTTTCCCCGAGGTGGCGCTGCAAGTGGCTCTATTTTGGACCAACACTCAGAGGAGCACTGGCCCGGGGGTTTAAAATAAAGATGACCCTTGAGTCTGCGGAACCCAAGGGAAAAGGCTAGGTGGCGAATGGTAAAACCAAGGTTGGGCCTTGCTGGAGGAGTTTTATTCAAGGCGAACTGTCAAGGGGTTCCCACTATAACCCAACCGTGTAAGGAACGCAAAAATCAAGGAACATAACACCGGTATGACGGAAACTAGGGCGGCAAGAGTGGAACAAAACACCAGGCATAAGGCCGAGCCTTCCACCCTTTACCAAGTATATAGGTGCATTAAAGTAGACAAGATAGAATAATGATATCCCAACAATAAACATGTTCCAACAAGGCACACACTCCAATCTTCACCTGCAACTAACAACGCTATAAGAGGGGCTGAGCAAAGCGGTAACATAGCCAAAAAATGGTTTGCTAGGACAAGGTGGGTTAGAGGTTTGACATGGCAATATGGGAGGCATAAATAGCATGTGGTAGGTATCGTAGCATAGGCATAGCAAAAGAGCGAGCAACTAGCAAGCAAAGATAGAAGTGATTTCGAGGGTATGATCATCTTGCCTGCAAAGTTCTCCGAGTGGACGTTAGCTTGATCCTCGTAAGCGTACTCGACGGGTTCCTCGATCACGTACTCGTCTCCCGTCTCTACCCAAAGCAAGAACACAAGCAAAGGGAGACATAATCAACCACGGTGCAATGCGCAAGCAACATGATGCAAAACATGGCATGATATGCGGGATGTGATATGAAATGTATATGCATGCTTCGGAAAGTAAAGATTGGACCTGGCCTCAACTTGGAAAACCGAGAGTGCTGCTGGAAAGATGAGTTGATTTCGGTCGAAAATGATATAAAGATCACCGAAAACGGATGCACGGTTTGCAAATGGCAAGCAAAACAAATATGGCACCGATCTGCGATTAACAGCACGAGGCCACCTAAATGCATCAAGAACAACAAGCTACTGCACTCTAACATAACAACAAAGCACATGGCAGTGATCCACTCAAGATGCTTGACAAAAGGTGAACGCTAAGCTACGGCTAATTCACTCAATAGCAGATTCAAACAAGCATGGCAAAAGTGCAAAAGATATCAGGTTCACAGACTTAGAGAAAATAACAACATGCCAGGATTTAACATCAGGAAGCAATGTTTAGAGCAAGATAACAACATGCTACAGGAACATATCATGGCAAAGCAAGGCATGGCATGAAACTACACAAAGCATATAACAAAAGTCCCTTATTGACCATAAGCCAAAAGTGATCATAAAATACAATGGCAACCATGTGAACATAGCAAGTTTCGTTAACAGATTCAGACTTAGCAGAAAACTGGAACATGGCAAAACAGATTTACATAGGCATGTTTACGAGCTCGATGCCCTCACCACAAGGCATTGCATGACAAGCTAAGCATACACCCAGCAAGTAGACATGATAAATAAGCTAACCATGGCAAGAACACTCTCATAGCATGCATGGATCAACTACAACAACCTCGGCCAAATTGCTTAATGCGTAAACAATCCGCCAGGAACATTTTATAGTAAAAGTAGAGCAAGATTGAGTCATGCTACGATGCTCCATAATTGCAAACAAAGACATGGATGGATAGAGCATGGCAATATCTCAAAATCACCCTTACTGAACATGCCCAAAAGAGGCATGGATCACTCTGTAGCAACATGAATACATGGCATAAAAATATCATCAGGAAAATGACTTGGAAGAATTCTAAGTCCCTGAAATCAGCAACATCACGAGAGCTACTTTGCATGCTTGTTCTAGTCACCACAAATATCACAAAAATACATGGCATACACCCCTGTAAAGATGGCATGGCATACTTCAAAACACATGTAGGGCTCAAGTTCATAGGAGGCACACATTAAACATGGCAAAAATGACAAATGACCATAATCTGATAAGAATCTGAAACTAACATTGCATAGCACTCTTGCAACAGCATTTAGGGCATCAAGATGAACTCAAATGAACATGGTGCAATGGAATGAAATGAAGTGCACATCCAGACGAACATTTTGATATGCTACACGCCCAAAACAGAGCCACGGATGCAAAGTTATGATGCGAAGAAAAATGCTAAAAATACTGGAAACTGGGAAAAAAGTCGACCCTAGGGTTCGTCCAGATCTGGATCCGAGGCACGCAAAACAAGGTCCACCGGAATCTCACCGGAATAGTACTCGAGGTTGCCGGAGTAGAGGCAGGAGGTGGTGGAGGCCGGAGTAGAGGAAGGAGCACGGCGCGACGAACACCGGGCGGCGCGGAACGGCGCTCCGCGGCGGACGGCGAGTGGCGACCCGACGATGGTGGCGGCGGCCGGCTGCGAAGAAGGCGGCGAGGCGGAGGGAGTCGGCCGGCGGCTCGGGCGCGGGTCTCCCGCGGGCGAGCGGCAGCGGATGGGCCTCGGGGGCCCGCCCTGGGCTCGGCGGGCCGGCAGCGATGTGGGGCGGCGCGGGGCATGTGGCGGCGTGGGAGTGGCGGCGACAATTTTTATCCGGCGCGGACCGGACGTGTCCGGCGCACGGAGGGGAACGGGGCTAGGGTTAGGGTTGGAGTTGACCCGGGATTTTCGAGGGAGATGCCTTTTTATAGGTAGAGGGAGCTAGGAGGCTCCAAATTGAGCACGGTTTTCGGCCACGTGATCATGATCGAACGACCGAGAGGATGGAGGGGGTTTTGTTGGGATTTGGGCCACTTCGGAGTGGTGTTGGGCTGCAACACACACGAGGCCTTTTCGGTTCCTCGGTTAACCATTGGAGTATCAAACGAAGTCCAAATGGCACGAAACTTGACAGGCGGTCTACCCGTAGTATACCAAGGCCGCTTGGCAAGTCTCGGTCCAATCCGAGAATGTTTAACACCCACACATGAAAAGAGGCAAAAGGGGACACCGGAGGACATAGGAGCACCGAAATGCAAAATAGACAACGGGGAAAATGCTCGGATGCATGATACGAACACGTATGCAAATGCGATGCACATGATGACATGATATGAGATGCATGACAAAGACAAAAGCAACACGAAGACAAAACTCAACAACGAGGAATATCATAACTTAGTGCCGGAAATGGCAAGAGTTGGAATACAAATATGGCGGGTTACATACGGGGCGTTACACGGTAACGGTAGCAAAAGCAATAGTTTTGGTTTATAGTGATTGTAACTATAGCAACGGAAACTACGGTCATCACCGGTAAGTATCCCTACTATTGTCACTTCGAGGTTAACGGATCATAACACATAATAGGTGACTATAGACTTGCAAGATAGGATCAAGAACTCACATATATTCATGAAAACATAATAGGTTCGGATCTGAAATCATGGCACTCGGGCCCTAGTGACAAGCATTAAGCATAGAAAAGTCATAGCAACATCAATCTCAGAACATAATGGATACTAGGGATCAAACCCTAACAAAACTAACTCGATTACATGATAAATATCATCCAACCCATCATCGTCCAACAAGCCTATGATGGAATTACTCACGCACGGCGGTGAACATCATGAAATTGGTGATGAAGGAAGGTTGATGATGACGATGGCGACGAATTCCCCTATCCAGAGCCCCGAACGGACTCCAAATCAGCCCTCCCGAGAGAGATTAGGGCTTGGCGGTGGCTCCGTATCATAAAACGCGATGAATCATTCTCTCCTATTTTTTTCTCCCGAACACGAATATATAGAGTTGGAGTTGAGGTCGGAGGAGCACCAGGGTGCCCACGAGGTAGGGGGCACGTCCAGGGGGTAGGCGTGCCCCCACCCTTGTGGACAGGGTGTGGGCCCCTTGGCCTTGATTCTTTCGCCAGTATTTTTTATGTTTTCCAAAAATAATCTCCGTTGATTTTCAGGTCATTCCAAGAACTTTTATTTCTGCATAAAATTAACACCATGGCAATTCTGCTGAAAACAACGTCAGTCCGGGTTAGTTCCATTCAAATCATGCAAGTTAGAGTCCAAAACAAGGGCAAAAGTGTTTGGAAAAGTAGATAGGATGGAGACGTATCAACTCCCCCAAGCTTAAACATTTGCTTGTCCTCAAGCAATTCAGTTGACAAACTGAAAGTGATAAAGAAAAACTTTTACAAACTCCGTTTGCTCTTGTTGTTGTAAATATGTAAAGCCAGCATTCAAGTTTTCAGCAAAGATTATGAACTAACCATATTCACAATAACATTTAGGTCTCATGTTTACTCATTTCAATGGCATAATCAACTAGAGAGCAATAATAATAAATTTTGGATGACAACACTTTCTCAAAACAATCATAATATGATATAACAAGATGGTATCTCGCTAGCCCTTTCTAAGACCGCAAAACATAAATGCAGAGCACCCCTGAAGATCAAGGACTAACTGGAAATTGTAATTCATGGTAAAAGAGATCCAGTCACAGTCATACTCAATGTAAACAAATAATAATACACACAAATGACAGTGGTGCTCTTCAACTGGTGCTTTTTAATAAGAGGATGCTGACTCAACATAAAAGTAAATAGATAGGCCCTTCTTAGAGGGAAGCATGGATTTGTAGAGGTGCCAGAGCTCGGTTTTGAAATAGAGATGAATAATATTTTGAGCGGTATTGATACGTCTCCGTCGTATCTACTTTTCCAAACACTTTTGCCCTTGTTTTGGAATCTAACTTGTATGATTTGAATGGAACTAACCCGGAATGACGCTGTTTTCAGCCGAATTGCCATGATGTTGTTTTATGTGCAGAAAACAAAAGTTCTCGGAATGACCTGAAACTCCACGGAATATCTTACAATAAATAATAAAAAATCCTCGCCAAAGATGAAGACTAGGGGGGCCACACCCTTGCCACGAGGGTGGGGGGCGCGCCCCCCCTAGGGCGCGCCCCCTACCTCGTGGGCCCCCTGGAGACCTCCCGACTCCAAATCCAACTCTATATAACTGCTTTCGGGGAGAAAAAATAGGAGAGAAGAAATCATCGCGTTTTACGATACGGAGCCGCCGCCAAGCCCTAAAACCTCTCGGGAGGGCTGATCTGGAGTCCGTTCGGGGCTCCGGAGAGGGGGATTCGTCGTCGTCGTCATCATCAACCATCCTGCATCACCAATTTCATGATGCACTGCCGTGCGTGAGTAATTCCATCGTAGGCTTGCTGGACGGTGATGGGTTGGATGAGATTTATCATGTAATCGAGTTAGTTTTGTTAGGGTTTGATACCTAGTATCCAGTATGTTCTGAGATTGATGTTGCTGTGACTTTGCTATGCTTAATGCTTGTCACTAGGGCCCGAGTGCCATGATTTCAGATCTGAACCTATTATGTTTTCATCAACATATGAGAGTTCTTGATCCTATCTTGCAAGTCTATAGTCACCTATTATGTGTTATGATCCGTTAACCCCGAAGTGACAATAATCGGGATACTTACCGGTGATGACCGTAGTTTGAGGAGTTCATGTATTCACTATGTGCTAATGCTTTGTTCCGATTCTCTATTAAAAGGAGGCCTTAATATCCCTTAGTTTCCATTAGGACCCCGCTGCCACGGGAGGGTAGGACAAAAGATGTCATGCAAGTTCTTTTCCATAAGCACGTATGACTATATTCGGAATACATGCCTACATTACATTGACGAATTGGAGCTAGTTCTGTGTCACCCTATGTTATGACTGTTACATGATGAACCGCATCCGGCATAATTATCCATCACTGATCCGATGCCTACGAGCTTTCCATATACTGGTTTACGCTTATTTACTTTCCCGTTGCTATTGTTACAATCACTACATAATACCAAAAACATTACTTTGCTTTCGTTACTCTTTTGTTACCGCTACCATCACTATCATATTACTTTGCTACTAAACACTTTGCTGCAGATACTAAGTTTCCAGGTGTGGTTGAATTGACAACTCAGCTGCTAATACTTGAGAATATTCTTTGGCTCCCCTTGTGTCGAATCAATAAATTTGGGTTGAATACTCTACCCTCGAAAGCTGTTGCGATCCCCTATACTTGTGGGTTATCAGGTATACTTTCATTGTCAACATAACAACCGAGAGATCTCGATATTTTCAATGCTACACTCATTATAGGCGGTTCCCAAGCAGAATGGTAAAGTTTATACTCCCCCACCACCAACAAGCATCAATCCATGGCTTGCCCAAAACAACGGGTGCCTCCAACTAACAACAATCCTGGGGGAGTTTTGTTTGCAATTATTTTGATTTGGTTTGAGGATGGGACTGGGCATCCCGGTGACCAGCCATTTTCTCGTGAGTGAGGAGCGGAGTCCACTCCTCTTGAGAATAACCCGCCTTGCATGTAAGATACATACAGCCCTAGTTGATACATGAGCTATTCGAGCATACAAAACAGAAAGTTTATTTGAAGGTTTAGGGTTTAGCACATACAAATTTACTTGGAACGGCAGGTAGATACCGTATATAGGAAGGTATGGTGGACACATATGGAACAACTTTGGGGTTTATGGAATTGGATGCATAAGCAGTATTCCCGCTTAGTACGAGTGAAGGCTAGAAAGAGACTGGGAAGCGACCAGCTAGAGAGCGACAACAGTCATGAACATGCATTAAAATTAATCAACACTGAATGTAAGCATGAGTAGGATATAAACTACCATGAACATAAATGGCTATGTTGATTTTGTTTCAACTACATGCGTGAACATGTGCCAAGTTAAGCCACTCGAATCGTTCAAAGGAGGATACCACCCTATCATACCACATCACAACCATTTTAATAGCATGTTGGCACGCAAGGTAAACCATTATAAACTCGTAGCAAATTAAGCATGACATGAGCAACTATAATCTCCAATTGTCATTGCAAACATGTTTCATTCATAATAGGCTGAATTAGGAACGATGAACTAATCATATTTACAAAAACAAGAGAGGTCGAGTTCATACCGACTTCTCTCATCTCAATCAGTCCATCATATATCATCATTGTTGCCTTTCACTTGCACAACCGAATAGTGTGGATAATAATAATAGTGCACGTGCATTGGACTAAGCTGGAATCTGCAAGCATTCAATTCAAGGGAGAAGACAAGGTAATATGGGCTCTTTGTTAGATCAACAATAATGCATATGAGAGCCACTCAACATTTTCATCATGGTCTTCTCCTCTTGACCCCCAAAGAACAAGAAAAGAAATAAAACTATTTACGCGGGAAAGCTCCCAACAAGCAAAAGAGGAATGAGAAATCTTTTTGGGTTTTCTTTTTAATTACTACTACTAGCATGGAAAGTGAACTAGCTAAAAGCTACAACTATTTTTTTTGGTTTTTCTTAAGGGTTTTCAAACACACAAGAAGAAGTCTAAAAAAGAAAATAAACTAGCATGGATGATACAATGAAAAAGTATGAACACCGACAACTAGCATGAGTGTGTGAACATGAATGTAATGTCGGTGAGAAATACGTACTTCCCCAAGCTTAGGCTTTTGGCCTAAGTTGGTCTATGCCCACGGATCAAAACTGCCCTCTCCGGTGTATTGAGGAGGGTCTTCGGGGTGCCACTGGTTGGCGATCTCCTCCAGATTCCACTGGTAAACAGACTGACGGTGAGGATCAGATAGTGGCTCCGGCTCAGGAGCTGATGTCAGGCTCTGGTATGCCTGAACGGCCTCTGGCAAAACAAGGTACATGCCTGAAAATATGTTAAACAAAGAGGGAGCAAGCAAGGTAATAGTCTCAAAGTGATTCTTATCAAATATCTGTCTATAGTTAAGCATCTTCTTCTTATTCTTAACAATAAAATCATGTGCTACCATGCTCTTATAATCTAGAAAAATATGAGGCAACAACTTTTCCTCTTTCTCATAATGCCTAATAGGTATGTTAAAGTGTGCAGCAAGGCGCGAGGCGAAGATGCCTCCTAAGACGGGACCCTTTGTACGGTTCAGATTTAACCGTTTAGCAACAATAGCGCGTAAACTAAAAGTGGTATCACGAAACAAAGCATGGCCAAAATAAAAATATCAGGGGCACTAGGATTTCCACAGTTCCCGCAACCAATTAAGCATCTACTAGCAAATATTGCAAACTAACGTAGAAAAGGAAAATGTATGCTAGTGATTCTTGCATCGGAAACTTTCCTCGTTTCCCCTACAGCAATCATATCAATAAATCCTTCCACATCATTCTGATGTGGTTCCTCTATGCTACCCTCAAAGGGTATCCTACAAACCCAGCAAAAATCATAAAGTAATGTCTCCTTATGCTCATCATATAAATAAAATTCCACCGAAGGTGGCGACCTCCTAGCATGGAAATGAAAATTTTGCACAAAAATATTGGTGAGTAAGAGATACTGTTCACGCTGATCATGGAGGAAGTCGGTGAGGCCTGCATTCTCAGCCAAATAATAAAAATCTTCATGAATCCCGGCTTCTCTCAAGAACTCATCACAAGGCCATTCACATGGCCGAACCTCCGCAGTACGAGGGAGATTATACTTGGGTTTCTTATTCTCTTCACTTTGCTTATCCTTCGAGTTTCGGCTCGACGAGCCCCTCAAAAATATATTCATCTTATTCTGAAAATTTCTGAAATTTTTAGTAACTCAAAAATAAAAGTGAACCAAACTCAACAAGATTGATAGCAACTACTCCTACAAGTGCCTAGAGGCTATATCATGCATTAAAACTACTTTTGACCACATAAGTTTGACATGCAAGCTCAAGAACAGGGTCACCTAAGCAGCAAAAATTTGCAATAAATAAAGCACTAGAACAAAGACTAATTAGATCATTGGAAGAGTCACATACCGAAGAACAATCCCCCAAAGCAGTTTTGTGAGTGGAGCTTTGAGCAAGGAGATCAAAAATGGCAGCAAGATGAGCTAGAACTCGGGTTTGAGCTGGTGGGTGAATTTTTTCTGGAGGAAGACGAAGTGTGTGGGTGCAAGAATAAGTGGAGGGGACCCACGTGGGGTCCACGAGGCAGGGGCGCGCCCTCCACCCTTGTGGGCACACGGTGGGCCCCCCTGATGTGTTCTCAGTGCCAAAAATTCTTAAATATTCTGGAAAAAATCATATTTCATTTTCAGGGCATTTGGAGAACTTTTATTTTTGGGGTATTTTTTTATTGCAAGGATAATTCAGAAAACAGACGGAAAATACTATTTTCACTTTATTTGAGATAAATAACAGAAAGTAAAAGGAGGGTACAGAAGGCTGTGCTTTCTAACTTCATCCATCCCATGCTCATCAAAAGGAATCCACTAACAAGGTTGATCAAGTCTTGTTAACAAACTCATTTCGAATCGCATGAAACCGGAGAAATTTCAAATAAAACTAGGTTACCTCAACGGGGATATGCACGTCCCCAACAATAAGAATATCATATTTCTTCTTGACGGTAGGAAGAGGAAATTCAAAACCTCCAATAGTAATTGTTGAAATTTTCCCAATAGAATTAATACTGTGAACATGAGGTTGTTTCCTCGGAAAGTGTACCGTATGCTCATTACCATTAACATGAAAAGTGACATTGCCTTTCTTGCAATCAATAACAGCCCCTGCAGTATTCAAAAAGGGTCTTCCAAGGATAATCGACATACTATCGTCCTCGGGAATATCAAGAATAACAATGTCCGTTAAAATAGTAACATTTTCAACCACAACAGGCACATCCTCACAAATACCGACAGGTATAGCAGTTGATTTAACAGCCATTTTCAGAGATATTTTAGTAGGTGTCAACTTATTCAAATCAAGTCTACGATATAAAGAGAGAGGCATAACACTAACATCGACTCGAAGATCACATAAAGTAGTTTTAACATAGTTTCTTTTAATGGAGCATGGTATAGTTGGTACTCCTGGATCTCCAAGTTTCTTTGGTATTCCACCTTTAAAAGTGTAATTAGCAGGCATGGTGGAAATTTCAGCTTCCGGTATCTTTCTTTTATTTGTAACAATATCTTTCATATACTTAGCATAAGGATTCATTTTAAGCATACCAGTCAAACGCATACGCAAAAAGATAGGTCTAATCATTTCGGCAAAGCGCTCAAAATCCTCACCATCCTTTTTCTTGGATGGTTTAGGAGGAAAGGGCATGGGTTTCTGAACCCATGGTTCTCTTTCTTTGTTGTGCTTCCTAGCAACAAAGTCTCTCTTATCATAACGTTGATTCTTTGATTGTGGGTTATCAAGATCAACAGCAGGTTCAATCTCTACATCATTATCATTACTAGGTTGAGCATCAAGATGAACATCATCATTAACATTATCACTAGGTTCATGTTCATTACTAGATTGTGTTTCAGCATCAGAAATAGAAATATCATTCGGATTCTTAGGTGCGTCAACAACAGGTTCGCTAGAAGCATGCAAGGTCCTATCATTTTTATTTTTCTTCCTTTTAGAAGGACTAGGTGCATCAACATTAGTTCTCTAAGAATCTTGCTCAATTCTCTTGGGGTGGCCCTCAGAATACAAAGGTTCCTGAGTCATTTTACCCCCTCTAGTCATAATTCTAACAACATTATCATTTTTCTTATTATTTAATTCATTGAGCAAATCATTCCGAGCTTTAAGTACTTGTTCTACTTGAGTGCTAACCATAGAAGCATGTTTACTAATAAGTTTTAAGTTCACCTTTAACTCTAGACATATAATCACTCAAGTGTTCAAGCATATCAGCATTGCATTTCAATTGTCTACCAACATAAGCATTGAAGTTTTCTCGTTTAACAATAAAATTATCAAACTCATCTAAGCATTGGCTAGCGGACTTATAACGAGGGATATTACCTTCATCAAATCTACGGAGAGAATTTACCTTTACTACCTGTGTTGGGTTATCAAGACTATGTAGTTCTTCAATAGATGGTAAATTCTTAACATCTTCAGCTTTAATACCTTTTTATTTCATAGATTTCTTTGCCTCTTGCATATCTTCAGGACTGAGAGATAGAATACCCCTTTTCTTCGGAGTTGGCTTAGGAGTTGGTTCAGGAAGTGTCCAATCATTTTCATTACTCAACATATTATTCAATAGCAATTCAGCTTGATCAACAGTTCTTTCCCTAAAAACACAACCAGCACAACTATCCAGGTGGTCCCTGGAAGCATCGGTTAGTCCATTATAAAAGATATCAAGTATTTCATTTTTCTTGAGAGGATGATCAGGCAAAGCATTAAGTAATTGGAGAAGCCTCCCCCAAGCTTGTGGGAGACTCTCTTCTTCAATTTGCACAAAATTATATATTTCCCTTAAGGCAGCTTGTTTCTTATGAGCGGGGAAATATTTAGCAGAGAAGTAATAAATCATATCCTGGGGACTATGCACACAACCAAGATCGAGAGAATTAAACCATGTTTTAGCATCACCCTTTAATAAGAACGGAAACAACTTAAGGATAAAGTAATAGTGAGTTTTCTTATCATTAGTGAACATGGTGGCTATATCATTTAATTTAGTAAGATGTGCCACAACAGTTTCAGATTCATAGCCATAAAAAGGATCTGATTCAACCAAAGTAATCAACTCAGGATTGACAGAGAAATCATAATCCTTATCAGAAATAAAGATAGGTGAAGTAGCAAATGCAAGGTCATATTTCATTCTAGCATTCAAAGTCTTTTCTTTAAGCTTAGATAATAATTTCTTAAGATCAAATCTATCATTGCAAGCTAAGAAGTCTCTAGCAGTTTCTTCATCCATAACATAACCCTCAGGAACAACACACAATTCATATCTAGGGGGAGAATCTTCATCATCACTTTCATCAATATTATTAGTTTCAATAATTTCATTCTCTCTAACCCTAGCAAGTTGTTCATCAAGAAATTCACCTAGTGGCACAGTAGTACCAAGCATAGAAGTAGTTTCATCATAAGTATCATGCAAATCAGAAGTGGCATCATCAATAACAAGTGATATATCAGAATGGATAGAAGGAGTAGTTGTCGCAAGTTTACTCAAAACAGAAGGTGAATCAAGTGCAGAGCTAGATGGCAGTTCCTTACCTCCCCTCGTAGGTGAGGGAAAAATCTTGGTTCTTTTATCTTTCAAGTTCTTCATAGTGATCAACAGATAAAAATCCCAAGTGACTCAAAGAATAGAGCTATGCTCCCCGGCAACGGCGCCAGAAAATAGTCTTGATAACCCACAAGTATAGGGGATCGCAACAGTTTTCATGGGTAGAGTATTCAACCCAAATTTATTGATTCGACACAAGGGGAGCCAAAGAATATTCTCAAGTATTAGTAGCTGAGTTGTCAATTCAACCACACCTGGAAACTTAATATCTGCAGCAAAGTATTTAGTAGCAAAGTAATATGATAGTAGCGGTAACGGTAGCAAAAGTAATAGTTTGGTTTTATAGTGATTGTAACAATAGCAATGGAAAAGTAAATAAGTGAAGAACAATATGTGAAAAGCTCGTAGGCAATGGATCAGTGATGGATAATTATGTCGGATGCGATTCCTCATGCAATAATTATGACATAGGGTGACACAGAACTAGCTCCAGTTCATCAATGTAATGTAGGCATGTATTCCGAATATAGTCATACGTGCTTATGGAAAAAAAACTTGCATGACATCTTTTGTCCTACCCTCCCGTGGCAGCGGGGTCCTATTGGAAACTAAGGGATATTAAGGCCTCCTTTTAATAGAGTACCGGACCAAAGCATTAACACTTAGTGAATACATGAACTCCTCAAACTATGGTCATCACTGGTAAGTATCCCGACTATTGTTACTTCGGGGTTAACAGATCATAACACATAATAGGTGACTATAGACTTGCAAGATAGGATCAAGAACTCACATATATTCATGAAAACATAATAGGTTCAGATCTGAAATCATGGCACTCGGGCCCTAGTGACAAGCATTAAGCATAGCAAAGTCATAGCAACATCAATCTTAGAACATAATGGATTCTAGGGATCAAACCCTAACAAAACTAACTTGATTACATGATAAATCTCATCCAACCCATTACCGTCTAGCAAGCCTATGATGGAATTACTTACGCACGACGGTGAGCATCATGAAATTGGTGATGGAGGAAGGTTGATGATGACAATGGTAACGGATTCCCCTCTGCGGAGCCCCAAACGGACTCCAGATTAGCCCTCCCGAGAGAGATTAGGGCTTGGCGGTGGCTCCGTATCATAAAACGCGATGAGTCCTTCTCTCCTATTTTTTTCTCCCCGAACACGAATATATAGAGTTGGAGTTGAGGTCAGGGGGCCCACGAGGCAGGGGGCGCGCCCAGGGGGGTTAGGCGCGCCCCCACCATCGTGGACAGGGTGTGGGGCCCCTGGCCTTGATTCTTTCGCCAGTATTTTTTAAAAATAATCTCCGTTGATTTTCAGGTCATTCTAAGAACTTTTATTTCTGCACAAAAATAACGCCATGGAATTTCTGCTGAAAACAGCGTCAGTCCGGGTTAGTTTCATTCAAACCATGCAAGTTAGAGTCTAAAAATGTTGGAAATATGCCCTAGAGGCAATAATAAATTGGTTATTATTATATATTTCCTTGTTCATGATAATCGTTTATTATCCATGCTATAATTGTATTGATAGGAAACTCGGATACATGTGTGGATACATAGACAACACCATGTCCCTAGTAAGCCTCTAGTTGACTAGCTCATTGATCAATAGATGGTTACGGTTTCCTGACCATGGACATTGGATGTCATTGATAACGAGATCACATCATTAGGAGAATGATGTGATGGACAAGACCCAATCCTAAGCATAGCACTAGATCGTGTAGTTCGTATGCTATAGCTTTTCTAATGTCAAGTATCATTTCCTTAGACCATGAGATTGTGCAACTCCCGGATACCGTAGGAATGCTTTGGGTGTATCAAACGTCACAACGTAACTGGGTGGCTATAAAGGTGCATTACAGGTATCTCTGAAAGTGTCTGTTGGGTTGGCACGAATCGAGACTGGGATTTGTCACTCCGTGTAAGCGGAGAGGTATCTCTGCGCCCACTCGGTAGGACATCATCATATGCGCAATATGACCAAAGAGTTGATCACGGGATGATGTGTTACGGAACGAGTAAAGAGACTTGCCGGTAACGAGATTGAACTAGGTATTGGATTCCGACGATCGAATCTCGGGCAAGTAACATACCGATAGACAAAGGGAATTGTATACGGGATTGATTAAGTCCTTGACATCGTGGTTCATCCGATGAGAACATCGTGGAACATGTGGGAGCCAACATGGGTATCCAGATCCCGCTGTTGGTTATTAACCGGAGAACGTCTCGGTCATGTCTGCATGTCTCCCGAACCCGTAGGGTCTACACACTAAAGGTTCGATGACGCTAGGGTTATAAAGGAAGCTTGTATGTGGTTACCGAATGTTGTTCGGAGTCCCGAATGAGATCCCGGACGTCACGAGGAGTTCTGGAATGGTCCGGAGGTAAAGATTTATATATAGGAAGTCCTATTTCGGCCATCGGGACAAGTTTCGGGGTCATCGGTATTGTACCGGGACCACCGGAAGGGTCCCGGGGGCCCACCGGGTGGGACCACCTGTCCCGGAGGGTCCCATGGGCTGAAGTGGGAAGGGATCCAGCCCAAAGTGGGCTGGGGCGCCACTTCCCTTAGGCCCATGCGCCTAGGGTGAAGGGGGACCCTAAGGAAGAGTCCCAAGGAGGGAAGGCACCTCCTAGGTGCCTTGGGGGGGGAAGGACTCCTCCCCTGGCCGCCGCCCCCTAGGAGATTGGATCTCCTACCGCACCCTTCCTTGGAGGAAGGGGCAAGGGCTGCGCCTTCCCCCTCTCCCTTGGCCCTATATATAGTGGGGAAAAGGAGGAGCAACCATACCTAAGGCCTGGCACCTCCCTCTCCCTCCCGTGACACATCTACCTCCTCCCGCAGCGCTTAGCGAAGCCCTGTTGGAATCCCGCTACTTCCACCACGCCGTCGTGCTGCTGGATCTTCCTCAACCTCTCCCTCTCTCCTTGCTGGATCAAGGCATGGGAGACGTCATCGGGCTGTACGTGTGTTGAACGCGGAGGTGCCGTGCGTTCGGCACTTGATCATCGGTGATTTGAATCACGACGAGTACGACTTCATCAACCCCGTTCACTTGAACGCTTCCGCTTAGCGATCTACAAGGGTATGTAGATGCACTCTCTTTCCCCTCGTTGCTGGTTTCTCCATAGATAGATCTTGGTGACACGTAGGAAAATTTTGAATTTATGCTACGTTCCCCAACAGTGGCATCATGAGCTAGGTCTATGCGTAGTTTCTATGCACGAGTAGAACACAAAGTAGTTGTGGGCGTTGATTTTGTTCAATATGCTTGCCGTTACTAGTCTTATCTTGATTCGACGGTATTGTTGGATGAAGCGGCCCGGACCAACCTTACACGTACTCTTACGTGAGACCGGTTCCACCGACAAACATGCACTAGTTGCATAAGGTGGCTGGCGGGTGTCTGTCTCTCCTACTTTAGTCGGATCGGATTCGATGAAAAGGGTCCTTATGAAGGGTAAATAGCAATTGGCATATCACGTTGTGGTCTTTGCGTAGGTAAGAAACGTTCTTGCTAGAAACCCATAGCAGCCACGTAAAACATGCAAACAACAATTAGAGGACGTCTAACTTGTTTTTGCAGGGTATGCTATGTGATGTGATATGGCCAAAGGATGTGATGAATGATATATGTGATGTATGAGATTGATCATATTCTTGTAATAGGAATCACGACTTGCATGTCGATGAGTATGACAACCGGCAGGAGCCATAGGAGTTGTCTTAATTTATTTATGACCTGCGTGTCAACATAAACGTCATGTAATTACTTTACTTTATTGCTAACCGTTAGCTGTAGTAGTAGAAGTAATAGATGACGTGACAACTTCAAGAAGACACGATGATGGAGATCATGATGATGGAGATCATGGTGTCATGCCGGTGACAAGATGATCATGGAGCCCCAAGATGGAGATCAAAGGAGCTATATGATATTGGCCATATCAAGTCACTATTATTTGATTGCATGTGATGTTTATCATCTTTATACATCTTATTTACTTAGAACGACGATAGTAAATAAGATGATCCCTCATAACAATTTCAAGAAGTGTTCTCCCCTAACTGTGCACCGTTGCTAAAGTTTGTCGTTTCGAAGCACGCCATGATGATCGGGTGTGATAGATCCTTACGTTCACATACAACGGGTGTAAGACAGTTTTACACATGCAAAACACTTAGGCTTAACTTGACGAGCCTAGCATGTACAGACATGGCCTCGGAACACAGAAGACCGAAAGGTCGAGCATGAGTCGTATGGTAGATACGATCAACATGAAGATGTTCACCGACGTTGACTAGTCCGTCTCACGTGATGATCGGACACGGCCTAGTTGACTCGGATCATGTAATCACTTAGATGACTAGAGGGATGTCTATCTGAGTGGGAGTTCATAAGATGAACTTAATTATCCTGAACATAGTCAAAAGGAATTCGCAAATTATGTCGTAGCTCGCGTTATAGTTCTACTGTTTAGATATGTTCCTAGAGAAAAATTAGTTGAAAGTTGATAGTAGCAATTATGCGGACTAGGTCCGTAAACTGAGGATTGTCCTCATTGCTTCATAGAAGGCTTATGTCCTTAATGCACCGCTCGGTGTGTTGAACCTCGAACGTCATCTGTGGATGTTGCGAACATCTGACATACACGTTTTGATAACTACATGATAGTTCAGTTAAACAGTTTAGAGTTGAGGCACCAAAGACGTTTTTGAAACGTCACGAAACATATGAGATGTTTTGAGGGCTGAAATTGGAATTTCAGGCTCGTGCCCACGTCAAGAGGTATAAGACCTTCGACGGTTCTTCTAGCCTACATACTAAGGGAGAAAAGCTCAATTGTTGAGCTTGTGCTCAGATTGTCTGAGTACAACAATCGCTTGAATCAAGTGGGAGTTGATCTTCCAGATGAGATAGTGATGTTTCTCCGAAGTCATTACCACCAAGCTGCTAGAGCTTCGTGATGAACTATAATATATCAGGGACATATATGATGATCCTTGAGATATTCGCGATGTTTGACACCACAAAAGTAGAAATCAAGAAGGAGCATCAATTGTTGATGGTTGGTGAAACCACTAGTTTCAAGAAGGGCAAGGGCACGAAGGGATACTTCGTAAAACGGCAATTCAGCTGCAGCTCTAGTGAAGAAACCCAAGGTTGAACCCAAACCCGAGACTAAGTGCTTCTGTAATAAAGGGAACAGCCACTGGAGCAGAATTACCCTAGATACTTGGTAGATTATAAGGCTGGCAAGGTCGATAGAAGTATATTGGATATACATTATGTTAATGTGTACTTTACTAGTACTCCTAGTAGCACCAGGGTATTAGATACCGGTTCAGTTGCTAAGTGTTAGTAACTCGAAATAAAAGCTACGGAATAAACGGAGACTAGCTAAAGGTGAGCTGACGATATGTGTTGGAAGTGTTCTCAATGTTGATATGATCAAGCATCGCACGCTCCCTCTACCATCGAGATTGGTGTTTGCGTTGAGCATAGACATGATTGGATTATGTCTATCGCAATACGGTTATTCATTTAAGGAGAATAATGGTTACTCTGTTTATTTGAATAATACCTTCAATGGTCTTACACCTAAAATGAATGGTTTATTGAATCTCGATCGTAGTGATACACATGTTCACGCCAAAAGATAGTAATGATAGTACCACCTACTTGTGGCACTGCCACGTAAGTCATATCGGTATAAAACGCATGAAGAAGCTCCATGTTGATGGATCTTTGGACTCACTCATTTTTGAAAAGTTTGAGACATGCGAACCATGTCTATTGGTGTATATGCATGAAGAAACTCCATGCAAATGGACCGTTTGAACTCACTTGATTTTGAATCACTTGAGACATGCAAACCATGCCACATGGGCAAGATGACTGAAAGCCTCGTCTCCAGTAAAATGGAACTAGAAAGCAACTTGTTGGAAGTAATACATTTTGATGTGTGCAATCCAATGAGTGCTGAGGCATGTAGTGGATATCGTTATGTTCTTACTTCACAGATGATTTGAGTAGATGTTGAGTATATTTACTTGATGAATCACGAGTCTGAATTATTGAAAGGTTCAAGTAAGTTCAGGGTGAAGTTGAAAGATCATCGTGACAAGAGGATAAAAGATCTATGATATGATCATAGAGATGAATATCGGAATTGCGAGTTTGGCACGGAATTAAGACATTGTGGAAATTGTTTCACAGCTAATACAGCCTGGAACACCATAGTGTGATGGTGTGTCCGAACATCATAACTGCACCCTATTGGATATGATGCATACCATGATGTTTCTTATCGAATTACCACGATAGTTTATGGGTTAGGCATTAGAGACAACCACATTCACTTTAAATAGGGCACCACGTAATTCCGATGATATGACACCGTATGAACTATGGTTTAGAGAAACCTAAGCTGTCATTTCTTAAAAGTTTGGGGCTGCGACGCTTATGTGAAAAAGTTTCAGGCTGATAAGCTCGAACCCAAAGCGGATAAATGCATCTTCATAGGACACCCAAAACAGTTGGGCATACCTCCTATCTCAGATCCGAAAGCAATATGGGATTGTTTCTAGAATCGGGTCCTTTCTCGAGGAAAAGTTTCTCTCGAAAGAATTGAGTGGGAGGATGGTGGAGACTTGATGAGGTTATTGAACCGTCTCTTCAACTAGTGTGTGGCAGGGCACAGGAAGTTGTTCCTGTGGCACCTACACCAATTGAAGTGGAAGCTTATGATGGTGATCATGAAACTTCAGATCAAGTCACTATCAAACCTCGTAGGATGACAAGGATGCGTACTACTTCAGAGTGGTACATAATCCTGTCTTAGAAGTCATGTTGCTAGACAACAATGAACCTACGAGCTATGGAGAAGCGATGGTGGGCCCGGATTCCGATAAATGACTCGAGGCCATATAATCCGAGAGAGGATCCATATATGAAAACGAAGTGTAGACTTTGGAAGAACTACTTGATGGTCGTAAGGCTGTTAGGTACATATGGATTTTAAAAGGAAGACGGACAATGATGGTAAGTATCATCGTTAAGAAAGCTTGACTTGTCGTTAAGATGTTTTCCGACAAGTTCAAGGAGTTGACTACGGTGAGACTTTCTCACTCGTAGCGATGCTAAGAGTCTGTTGGAATTATATTAGCGATTACTGCATTATTTATGAAATCTTGCAGATAGGATGTCAAAAAAACATTGTTTCCTCGACGATTTTCTTGAGGAAAGGTTGTATGTGATACAACCGGAAGGTTTTGTCAATCCTGAAAGATGCTAATAAGTATGCAAAGCCCCAGCAATCCTTCTGTGGACTGGAGTAAGCATCTCGGAGTTGGAATGTATGCTTTGATGAGATGATCAAAGATTTTGGTGTATACAAAGTTTATGAGAAACTTGTATTTCCAAAGAAGTGAGTGGGAGCACTATAGAATTTCTGATGAGTATATGTTGTTGACACATTGTTGATCAGAAATGATGTAGAATTTCTGGAAAGCATATAGGGTTGTTGGGAAAGTGTTTTTCAATGGAAAGCCCGGATTAAGCTACTTGAACATTGAGCATCAAGATCTATAAGGATAGATCAAAACGCATAATGGTACTTTCAAATGAGCACATACCTTGACATGATCTTGAAGGTGTTCAAGATGGATCAGTCAAAGAAGGAGTTCTTGCCTGAGTTGTAAGGTATGAAGTTAAGACTTAAAGCTCGACCACGGCAGAATAGAGAGATAGGACGAAGGTCGTCCCCTATGCTTAAGACGTAGGCTCTACAGTATGCTATGTTGTGTACCGCACCTGAAGTGTGCCTTGCCATGAGTCAGTCAAGGGGTACAAGAGTGATCCATGAATGGATCACAAGACAGCGGTCAAAGTTATCCTTAGTAACTAGTGGACTAAGGAATTTTCTCGATTATGGAGGTGGTAAAAGAGTTCGACGAAAAGAGTTACGTCGATGCAAGCTTAACACCTATCCGGATAGCTCTGAGTAGAGATACCGGATACATATAATGGAGCAACAATTTAGAATAGCTCCAAGTAGAACAGTTATTTGGATTAGCTCCAAATAGAACGTGGTAGCTACATCTAGGAGATGACATAGAGATTTGTAAAGCACACACGGATCTAAAAGGTTCAGACCCGTTGACTAAAACCTCTCTCACAAGCAACATGATCAAACCTAGAACTCATTGAGTGTTAATCACATAGTGATGTGAACTAGACTACTGACTCTAGTAAACTCTTGGGTGTTAGTCACATGGCGATGTGACCTGTGAGTGTTAATCACATGGCGATGTGAACTAGATTATTGACTCTAGTGCAAGTGGGAGACTGTTGGAAATATGCCCTAGAGGCAATAATAAATTGGTTATTATTATATATTTCCTTGTTCATGATAATCGTTTATTATCCATGCTATAATTTTATTGATAGGAAACTCAGATACATGTGTGGATACATAGACAACACCATGTCCCTAGTAAGCCTCTAGTTGACTAGCTCATTGATCAATAGATGGTTACGGTTTCCTGACCATGGACATTGGATGTCATTGATAATGGGATCACGTCATTAGGAGAATGATGTGATGGACAAAGACCCAATCCTAAGCCTAGCACAAAGATCGTGTAGTTCGTATGCTAAAGCTTTTCTAATGTCAAGTATCATTTCCTTAGACCATGAGATTGTGCAACTCCCAGATACCGTAGGAATGCTTTGGGTGTATCAAACGTCACAACGTAACAGGGTGACTATAAAGGTGCATTACAGGTATCTCCGAAAGTGTCTATTGGGTTGGCACGAATCGAGACTGGGATTTGTCACTCCGTGTAAGCGGAGAGGTATCTCTGGGCCCACTCGGTAGGACATCATCATATGCGCAATGTGACCAAAGAGTTGATCACGGGATGATGTGTTACGGAACGAGTAAAGAGACTTGCCGGTAACGAGATTGAACAAGGTATCGGTATACCGACGATCGAATCTCGGGTAAGTACAATACCGCTAGACAAAGGGAATTGTATACGGGATTGATTAAGTCCTTGACATCGTGGTTCATCCGATGAGATCATCGTGGAACATGTGGGAGCCAACATGGGTATCCAGATCCCGCTGTTGGTTATTGACCGGAGAACGTCTCGGTCATGTCTGCATGTCTCCCGAACCCGTAGGGTCTACACACTTAAGGTTCGGTGACGCTAGGGTTGTAGAGATATTAGTATGCGGTAACCCGAATGTTGTTCGGAGTCCCGGATGAGATCCCGGACGTCACGAGGAGTTTCGGAATGGTCCGGAGGTAAATAATTATATATAGGAAGTGCTATTTCGGCCATCGGGACAAGTTTCGGGGTCACCGGTATTGTACTGGGACCACCGGAAGGGTCCCGGGGGTCCACCGGGTGGGGCCACCTGCCCCGGGGGGCCACATGGGCTGTAGGGGGTGTGCCTTGGCCTATATGGGCCAAGGGCACCAGCCCCAAGAGGCCCATGCGCCAAGAGAGAGGAAAAAGGGGAGAGTCCTAAAGGGGGAAGGCACCTCCGAGGTGCCTTTGGGAGGATGGACTCCTCCCCCCCTTGGCCGCACCCTTCCTTGGAGGAAGGGGCAAGGGCTGCGCCTTCCCCCTCTCCCTTGGCCCTATATATAGTGGGGAAAAGGAGGAGCAACCATACCTAAGGCCTGGCACCTCCCTCTCCCTCCCGTGACACATCTACCTCCTCCCGCAGCGCTTAGCGAAGCCCTGTTGGAATCCCGCTACTTCCACCACGCCGTCGTGCTGCTGGATCTTCCTCAACCTCTCCCTCTCTCCTTGCTGGATCAAGGCATGGGAGACGTCATCGGGCTGTACGTGTGTTGAACGCGGAGGTGCCGTGCGTTCGGCACTTGATCATCGGTGATTTGAATCACGACGAGTACGACTTCATCAACCCCGTTCACTTGAACGCTTCCGCTTAGCGATCTACAAGGGTATGTAGATGCACTCTCTTTCCCCTCATTGCTGGTTTCTCCATAGATAGATCTTGGTGACACGTAGGAAAATTTTGAATTTATGCTACGTTCCCCAACAGGAAAAACAACAATGACACGACCAGGGAAATAATGATTTTTTTAGTAGGTACCTTTAAGAGACTCAGCAAACCCAACCAAGAAACCTTGCCAATTCTTCGGCAAAGGCCCTTTGACAACAACATCTAACCAGACACGTATGACCAAATAAGAGACTACGTGGAAACAACAAAAAGCAAGAAGAAATCAAGGAATTCCATGCACCTTCTTGTCCAGGACGACGCGGTCTAATCGACACTTTACGCTTTTTCTGTTTGTTGCGATCCACCCTGGTAACCTCCGAGCTCACATAAACCGAGAAACCATGCCAATCCTTCGGCAAGGTGCCGTCGGCGACACGTTCTAACAGAACATGCAGAAACAGGTAAGGCACCACACACCCAAATGATAACAACTAACAACAAACTAAGAACTCGCACGCACCTTCGTAGTGAGCACGCCGAAACTCAACGCACCCTTTCCGTTTTCTGCGATTTGCAGCCGCCACGGCCGAGCTCAGATAAGGAAACCAACCATCACCTAACACGTCATAAACAACACGGAAATGAAGTAATTGGTAGAGCACCCTAAGAGACAAGAAGGAAGAGAAACTACGGACAGAGACTTACATGTACGCCTGCGAGGAGGAAACCCAATAGGCTGACGCGGCACGTAATGCCTAGCAATCCCAGCGCCAGGCACCCGCCGAGTAGGGACAGCAGCCCCAAGTCCAACAACACGGCCGGTGCCAGTCACCGGCCGAACAGCACCCCCACGCCCGGCAACAGGCTGGTCTACAGCGGCAGGCACCCACCGAGCAACACACCCACGCCCGGTGACAGGCTGGTCTACAGTGGCAGGCACCCGCCGAGCAGCACCCCCACGACCGGCGACAGGCTGGACCCCAATGTCAGGCACCGGCCAGGCAGCACCCCGGCGCCCGGCAACATGCTGGGCTCCAGCGGCAGGCACCCGCCGAGCAGCACCCCGACGCCTGGCGACAAGCTGGGCTCCTGCTATAGGCACCCGACGAGTAGCATCCGCACGGCCAGCAACACAATTAGAAACAGGGGCACACCTAGTATTACAACCTCCACGGCCACTGGCACGTCCACGACCAGCAGCAGCCCGCCCACGGCCACCTACCAACCCAGCGACAGCTTCAAACGCGCCTTGACCACGAGCCGCAACCGGGGCATGTGCCATGTCAATGACCAGACAACGTCATACAGGAATGCTGGGCAAATAAGAAGCAAGACACATAACATTAGAAGAAGGACCGATATAACCCTACATAGCATAGCATCAGGCATTCAAGTGCATAAACCATCTTAAATTATACCCATGTACCAGTAACATGGTCAGGCAAAGGATAAGATACACATTGAATAAAAAACAATGAATATCCACGAGTTATTACAACCAGCCATAATCATAGTATACATGCACAACGACCTGAATGCATATCAACCCGACTCAGGAGAAGACGACCATCAGATAACCACCCCGAAGAGAAGACACCCTATCCAGAAAGTACATCTAAAAGCTACAGGCGATGGAGATCAACCCAGCATATAGCATCTGCCGCCGTAAAGCAGATATTTAAATACAACCGGATGAAGATGTTTTATATTTTCTAAGTTTCTGATTCAGGATTGATAACCAAAACCAACCAATATTGTCACATTATTTTTAAAAGATGTTGGATATCTCCATCATCGTAACGGAATATAAGAACTCTTATCCGTGTGCAATAACCTAGACATGACATCTCCAGAGCACCGATTCAACTTCACTGAATAGGTAAATCAAACACAATTAGATCCTGATGCTCATCCTTGCCTTAACTAAAGTCAAACTCGATTTTTAAGATACCTAATAAAACCAAAGTCAAGCCTATATTCATTTTCCACACCTTGATGTTCATCCGTGCCTGAACTAAAGAAACCACGGACGATAAAATCTGCACAAGATCGCCTAACCTACGAGAGCCACGCCCTTTGCACACTTTCTCTGTGATATGCTATAAGAGCTACACCCTCTGAACACTTTCTTCATGAACCCAACAACCTCGAAAGACATAGAGGAGGCTAGGCGAGAGTAAAGAATCACCTTCAAAGAGACAAGTGAAGCAACCTCGAGCACTAGCAATGGCACGACATACCAGCCCAGCAGCCAAGAGCTGAAATAGACCCCGACCAATATGGACCAGCAAGCAAACCCTAAATAGATCCCTGAAAAACAACACAACCCTGGATGAGTACCTGCACATCAGAAACGGCAAAAACTGCTCTGCTGTATTCATATTCAGAAATATTGAGTAGCCATCTTTTGAAGTTCATAGTAACAAAAATACTCATGGGAATCAAGTAAATGGAATTGATCTATGAACTATAAGATACTAGGTAGCCATACCATTGTATAACACCAATTTATGAACCCTCAAATATCATGAAACACTATGGACAAAAGCTATGAGAAAATTACTGCTTTGCAGAAACAGCAAGCAACTTGTTTTTATCGCCACGGCTAAACGGCTGAACCAAATTGAGTGAATGACCACTCAACACGATCGTGGGAACAACACCTACAAAACATTCCACATGCTCCTCCTCTCATTTTGCCATCTAGGAACTCGAAATCGCTGATTTCTGAATCTGAATACCTAAGAACAGCAACAACAATGATTCCTAGCAACTTGTTTTTATCACCACAGCTAAACGGCTGAACCAAATTGAGTGAATGACCACTCAAAACGATCGTGGGAACAACACCTACAAAACATTACACATGATCCTCCTCTCATTTTGCCATCTAGGAACTCGAAATTGCTGATTTCTGAAGCTGAATACCTAAGAATAGCAGCAACAATGACCCCCCCCTCCTAGTTCCCTCACCTAGGGCTCCTAATCCTAGCCCTATTCTCCAAGAATCATCACTTACAGAGGATAAGAGCTCATAGATGATGGGGAATCTCACCTTTATGATCAAATCACAAATATTTGGTGAAGGGGGAAGTTGGGGAAGCTTTCTTGTTCTCCTCTTCTTGTGCCCACTTCTTCTTCCTCCAGATCAGGTCCAGGCTGCCTTTGAAGGTGGGGGAGGGCGTGGTGCAGCAACGAGGGACATGGGAGGAGTGGGGAGGGAAGGGAGGAGGGAGTAGGCTGGTTGGAGAGGGGTGGGAGGTGGCGTGGAGGAGGAGAGAACGCGATGGCGAGCGGAGGCGGCGGCGGTGGCGCACCAAGGGGGCGTGGAGGAGGAGAGGACGCGACGGCGAGCGGAGGCGGCGTGGCAGGGACCGTGCCAGCGCGGGGTTAGGGTTCGAGAGAGGGAGAGGAGGAGATGCGACGCGAGAGTGCGGAAGGGAGCGACGGCTTGGCTCTCAGCCCTTGCTATTGGATATTTTCCTAACCACGTGAAATGTCTAAAATACCCTCGGCAGCCACCCAATTTTACAGGCGGTGGCGCGATCTGGAGGGCGCCGACGAACCGCACTAGCCACACTCGCAGCCATAGACGCTGACCGGCGCGGCCCACCAGCCAGGGTCCCCACACGTCAGCGAGGCAGCAAAGTAATTCCGGAGTAAGAAAAGTCAGTAAGAAAAATCGAATGGAGGTTACTATTCATTGTAGCAGTGATCCGGGTTTGATCCGACGGCCGAGGTCATCCTAAGGCGAGATCCTACGGTCCAGAACGCATCAAAAAACTGATCTGACGGCCAGGAATCCCGAGCGGGGAGGAGCCTGGGTGGGCACTGTCATGCTTGTTTCTGGATGGGAAAGGCGTGAGGAAGGGATGGGGGGCGAAGCCAGCACGGGACAGGCGGGCAAGCCAAAAAAACAGTGATTAACTGATCGCTACCGGGGGTCTCGCCCCCTCCCCCCCCCCCTCGTCCCCCCTTAGGGCATCTACAATGCAGGCGCTAACGCCAGGCGCTAGGGTCAGGATCCCGGTCGTTTCCTCGTAATCCCGTTCAGAAAAAAGTCCAAAATAAACCTTAAATTTGTAGATGAAAGCTAAATTGAACCCTGAACTTGTAATCCCGAAAATTGGCACACCAAACTATTCAATCCCGGTCTATTTTGAACCTTAAGAGCGTTTCCAAACAGGGATTGGCAACGTGGCAGATCGAATCCTCGCATTGTTGTGTGCGTTCGTTACTGGGCCGGCCCAACAGACACGAAACAAGATTTTGTTTCTTTTTTCGTTTTTTGGGGGATTTATTTTTTCGTAAAACGCAAAGTAAAAATACCGAAAGGGTACGGTCGCAACTGGTCTGGGCGAATAGACACGAGGCGATTTTTTTCCTTTTTGTAAAACACGCATAGTAAAAAACACATAAAAAAAAGAAAACTAGGATTCGTACTCACAACCTAACGCTGCTGAATCGCTACCACTAGCCACTACAATCATTTGACATTAATGTTGTGGTTGGAGGCCCGAACATTTAAACCACATAGAGTAGCGCCGAGATTTAAATCATTTTTTGAAGGGCAAACAAATATTGAAAACGTGCAGGCCCGAACAATCTTTGAAATATCCGTTTCTTAAATGGGAACAATTTTAGAAAATTCTGAATAACTTTTTAAAAATATGAAAATTTATTTAAAAATGACCAATTTTGAAAAAGGGAACACCGTTTGAAACATATATTTTTTTAAACATGGGAACAAATTTTCCAACCTGATTTTTTTAAAAAAATAAATCAACAATTGTAAGAAATTGTCCTATAATTTTCTGAAATCTTTATGTCATTAATAAAATGTAATACACGTATTTGGCAAAATGTTACCGTGTCACATTTAAAAAATTGTAATTTCGTGAAATTGTTTTGTTAAAAAACTATTATCAGTATTTAAAAATTGTTCATATTTTTTTTCAGGAATGTTTCGAATTTTTTCAGGAACGCTTCTGTCAGTTTTTTAATATATGAACGCTTCTAACAGTTTTTTAATGCAACGCGCTATTTATAATCAGGGTTATTGGCTAGTTTCCATCTGTGCTAGTGCGTTTTCCTGAGTTCGAGTCTCCTAGCGAAACTTAATTTTGCGGCTGCTTATATTTTTAGTTGAAAAAAACACACTACAGAGTAGAGTAAGCGTGCGACTGTGCTGTTATTTTTGCGGCTGCTTGTATTTTTTGTTGAAAAAAAATCAACAGAGTATGGAGCAAGCGAGCGACTGTGCTAATGCGCCGGCCCAATTTGTCCTAGTGTCCAGCCAGCCCTTGCCACATCAACAAATACCAGCTAAATACCGTCATGGTTTAAAATAGACCGGGATTAGGAAGTTCGGTGTGCTGACTTCCGAGATTGCAAGTTCAAGGTTTGATTTAGCTTTCGCCTACAAGTTTAAGATTTTTTTTAGACTTTTTCCTCCCGTTTAAATCCTGAAATTTGGTTAGCATCGATGCCATAAGAGTCGTCCGGCGCTAAACAAGCTGCCTGTTCTATTTTTTACGCGTAGCGCCCATACGCTGGCTCTCACCGTTGCATGCCTGGACTCCAAGCCGAGGCGCTAGGAGAAAAATCCTTTTTTTTTATTCCTAATCAAGCGCCTGATTAGGCGCCTTGCGATGGAGACAGTGGCGAATCTACTAGGGGGGCTTTAACAGGCTTAAGCCCTCCCTCCAGCTTTGCAAAATAGTTTTTACTATCAGTTTAAAGGCTCAATTCAGTCATTTGTCAGTCTAAAACAACATATATTCACATGACATAGACAGTCCGGCCTACCTTTCATTTTCTGTGTAGATTGGAGATGCCCTTAGATCCGTCCCCGCGTGCACGCGAGAACCACCAGGGAGGTGCAGACACTTGTGCAAGCATGGATGACGGCTCACCGGCAACCTTCCAAAGCCGCACAAAAGGACAAACGGTCCTACTAGCTCAATCGGTAGCCACCAAATCCGATTCTGTGTTGGTGACTTGTGTCGAGTGTCAACTCAAGTCCAGTCATTATTAGTGTTTGAGAGTATATACTCCGACCACTTCAGCGCTCTCGTGAAGGAGAGCCGAAGGACGTTGATGCGGTACACGAGCAGAGATGCTGAGCATGAAGCCATTTCTAAAGCGGCCCATGTATTGCAGTTGCAGTGGCCAACCAACGAAATGCATGAGAAGACACCACTTGATCGCCCAGAATGCCCAGAACAATTTCGATATCAAAGTGAATGCGATCCACCGTTCTGCCACAGCCAACGAGTTAGCTAGCAAGTCTGATCACCGCTCACTAGCAAAAGAACCAGACCCCCAAGTTGCAATTAATTCGGATAAAATCACGTCAAATCAAACCATATATGTAAGATCGTCCAGTAATTTGCTTCATCCAGCGGCTGAGGCCGAGTGCGTCGGCGGAACGGAGCAGGTCGTTTTTCAGCAATGTCGGCAAAAGTCGACAAAACCCTGAAAACAACAGCGCCACATGCATGTATATACATGCTCTCCCTGTCGGAGCTCGGATTCTTCTTTTCGCTGATCACTCGCATAGCAGCGAGCTATCAGGCGCGCCATCGATCGGTCAGGATCGGATCACCTCGTGCGGTTCTACGTCGCTGTTGCTGCAAATCAGGCTGCAATCGATCGACCTCTCGGTTCGCTTTACTCGTCGATCGACCGCCTCGCAAAAAAGGAAAAAAAAACTGAATACAGTACTTGATGTCGTGTTGATTAAGCGACGCGATCACTACATACACGCATGCTTAAACGTAGGAGCAGAACACATGTGCACAATATGAAGCCGCGCATGGGTCGGCTAACCGTCAACGCTGAGCAGTCCGCATGCGCCCACGTGTCGCCCAGCTTTTGATACTCCAAAGTATATATACACTCTCATGCTCACGGTACGTTACACACAGAGATCGAGCGACATTCCTGATCACCCGCAATTTCGCAAAAGGTAAATGCACCGTGCGTGAATTTATTTGTTTGTTGAACAACATACATGAACTAAGGTGCCGTGAAAATGTTGCTAACCGAAAAAAAAAGTTAAAGGTGGCCTGGAAAAGAGCTCGAAAGATGTAAATGTGCACTTGTGCAATGTGTGCAGTGCGTGATCCAACGCCAGCAAAACGTGCATAACATTGGCAAAGCAGGCGACCATATTTAGATTTATTAACAAGGCGCACTCGCTTTCTTTTCATTGCGGCCTAGTAGGCGTGGTATAGTATTGAAAATAAATTAAAGCATGAGCTGATTTACTTGCCTTTTCCATATGCTGGGACGGAAAGCATCAGCTAAAATGTCTGTAGAGCAGACACATGGTGCATCAGTACTGTGGTACATGTCATTTTCATTCCGGCTTAGGCCATGTTTGGTTTTAAATAAGTCACCAACTTATAAATCGAAAAATGAAAAAAATGACTTATTTTCCCAAATAGACCCAACTTATAAGTCATAAGTTGCTCCACCCAACTTAAAACTTATAAGTTACTCTCTTTTGCATGATTCCCATCACCTTTACATAAAAAGCATGATGGGAAGGTGTGCTCAGGTGACAACCAAACAGACGTGACTTATAAGTCACTGGTTTTAAGTCACCTGACTTATAAGTCAAGTGACTTAGGCCCTGTTTGGCTTCAAATAAGTCACCAACTTAGAGCATCTCCAGCCGTTGGCCCTCCAGGGGGCGTCTAAAAGCACCGCCTGGGGGTGAGCCGGCGCAAAAAATGGCCCTGGGGCGAGTCGGTCCCCAGCCGTCGGCCCCCAGGGCCGCCCCAGGCGCGTATTAAAATAAAAAAAAAGGACCGTTCGGCGAAGTTATAATAAAAACTAGTTAAATTTCGGCCAAACATGGCAAATTTCGATGAAATTCGTGCATTTTCATTACATTAACCTAATCTAAAAAAGAAAGGGGCTGAAGTCGTCGCCGTCGTCGCCGCCATCGTCGTCGTCGGCCTTCTCCTCCTTGACGCGGGCGCCCCTGCTGGACCCCTGCCCAGCGTCGCCATGGCGGACTGGCGGCGTCGTCGTCGTCGTCGCTGTCGCATAAGACGACGACCCCGTCTTCATCGCGGCCGCGTCGGCGCTCCTCGAAGCGGCGCAGGGCGGCGCGCTGGCGCTCCTTCTCCTTCTCCCGACGCGCCTTCTCCATCGCAATGGAGTCCTGGCGCGCCCATTCTAGGGCCGCGTCGTCGTCGTCGAACTCCGCCTTCACCGGCGCCAGCCCCGGCTCCATTTTTGGCTTGACGAAGCGCGGAGGAGCCGACGAGGAGGAGGCGCGCCGGCCGCCCTCGTTGATGACGATGCCGACGCTGCGAGTGCACCGACCGATTGGCGTCTCCCCCGCGGGCTCGGCCTTGACACCAAGAAGCGACGAAGAGCCGGAGGAATGGAAAGATGAGCGAGAGGAGGAAGACGAGGAGGAGGCGAACCTCCTTGGCGCCCATGCGCGTCGGTGTTGCGACGGGGCGGCCCCCGTCGCAGGATAGGTCAACGGCGGGTTGTTGCCGCCGTCGAGGTACGCCAGCACGCCATCCAGCGTGCGGCCGGGGACGCCCCACCACAGGTGGCGCCCCTCGCTGTTCTTCACGCCGCCGACCACCTACGCGCCGTTGGTGGAGGCCAGGCGCTGCTGCTGGCGGCGCTGGAAGTACGCCGCCCAAGCCGCGTTATTGCCGGCGGCGTACTGGGGGAGGGAGCGCTCGTCGTCGGTCAGGGAGGCGCGCGCGACCTCGACCTCCTCGGCGAAGTACCTGGGCTTCGCCACGGCGTCGAGTAACGGGGGAACGGGCACTCCCCCGTCGCTGAGCCGCCACCCCGTCGGCCCAGCGCGCATGTCCGGCGGCGCCGAGATGTTCGCCTGGAACAGGAGGCAGGACTCCTATTCGCGGAGCGAACGGCGGCCGAAGCCGTTCGCCGCCGCCTCTTCTCCGGGGAAGCGCTCTGCCATGGCGACGGGCTCGGTGGTGGTACAGAGGAAGAGAGAGGGGCTGCCGGTGGCGCTCGGGAGAGGAAGACGGAGACGGAGAGAGAGGGGCTGGGCGGCAGCGAGGGGCGAGTCTGGTGTGGGCACAGACGACTGAGAGACCACCGGCTTTTATAGCCGCTCCGCGCCCGTGTGTACGCGTGCAAGGGAGGGGAGGCGTCGGCGCGCCGTCCCGTGACGCGCCGCCCGTGAGGAATCAATGGCAAGGTTGACCGGCGGCAGCCTTGCCATTGATTCCCCGTGGGAACCGAGGCAGTTGGTGGAAGACGAGCCGTCGTGTCCCTGACGCGGCTAGCCCGCGGCTTTTTCGCGCCAAAACAGTTCGCCCGGGCGCCCCCAGCGCGCCGGGTTCGGCCTGGGTCCGCCGGCGCTGTTTTCGGCCCAGGCCGGCAAAAATCGGGCTCCTGGGGGCGCGACTGGGCCGTTTTTTTGACGCCGGCGCAAAAAAAACGCCTGGGGAGGCCTTCCTGGGGCGCGGCTGGAGATGCCCTTGAGGGAAGAGAGGGTGGCGGCCAACACATGGGGGATGGGGGTGAGTGTGCGGCAACAGGAATGGGGGAAAAGGGTGAATGCGGTGGCGCCAGCAAAGGAGGGTGATGGGAGCCTGGGGGCGCGACTGGGCCGTTTTTTGGGCGCCGGCGCAAAAAAACCGCCTGGGGAGGCCTTCCTAGGGGCGCGGCTGGAGATGCCCTGAGGGAAGAGAGGGTGGCGGCCAACACATGGGGGATGGGGGTGAGTGTGCGGCAACAGGAATGGGGGAAAAGGGTGAATGCGGTGGCGCCAGCAAAGGAGGGTGATGGGAGTTTTATACTTGCAAATGGGCGCACTCTGACGGGAAGTGAGGGTGGGATTTAATTTTCCATGTTCGGGTGGGAAACACCGTGACTATTAATTGGCGCTTTTCTCGGTGGATATGCGGTTACATCATTGGCAGGGTAGAAGCGGCAACCATACAGACAACCGCACCATTGATTGAGCTACACATGGGGGAAAAGGGACCGGGCTGAAATTTCGCTCCCACGCGATGGGTTGCGGATGGAGGCCCCTCCTTATCAATGTCCCCAGTCTCCAAATATGGAGGCACACTGCTGACTGGATATGTAGGACGCTCCATAAATTTTGTTGGCCGAGCGCCGGTTGGCGGCTCTACTAGGGTGTGTTTTCAGTCAAAATCGCCATATTGATGGTTACTATGGCGATCCGGGCCATTTGGTGACTCTGCTAGAGTTGTTCTTATATTTCCAAGATGGTGTAAACTAACCATTGATTTGATCGCCATTCGAGTGATTCTGTCATAACCAACATGCATCAAACTTTATGAACCCCAATATGGAGCTGACGTTCCCTTAGCGAGGTTACCCCGAGGGAACTATCTTATCCTATGGGAAGTCATCTGAGCGAACGCCAGATTTGGGAGTACTAGACGATGCCTCGCACGTTGTTGCGGGATTATTTTGCAATATTTTTCTAAGATATTAATAATTTTATGGAAATAAAAATATTCGGAGAAATAATATGTGAGCTAAATCTAAAAATACATATGGTTTATTGTGTTTGATTGTAAAATATTTATTAAATATATCATGCATGTTTGCATGTTGAAGTCAACCTTTTCCTATGACTCATTGAATGTTGAAGTGGGTCTTTTCTAATGCATGTTGCTTGATGAGGTGGCATACTTGCATGTTGAGAGAAATAGATTAGTGGGGGCTAGCTATTTAGATATAGAAGATTCCCTCCACACCCAGTAAACACTCGAGAATTGTCATGCTATAATAAATATATTTGGCATGCCATTATATAAAGCTTTACCATGTTCTAAACAAAAATGGCCATGTGAGAAGAACTATTGTCAGGAATTTGACATGCTGCAGCTGAGTAATTGCCACGAGTTCAGAGATTTTCTATAATGCAACATGGAGAATTGTAAGCCAAAAAAAAGAAATTTCCAACTTGTTTAGGATGTGCCATACTGGCAGAACAAAATTGTCATGCTACATCAAAGAGAACTGGTTAAAATTGCCATGCTCTAAGCGAACTGTTTAGTGTTGTTAGCTCATAGTTCACTCAGAGAGGTGTGTGTGAGTGAACAATGATTGAAACATGTTTTGCTTTGAGATTCATTCATGGGAATTGAACGTGTCACAACATGTTCGCTTAAACATCTATGAAGTGATGTCAGATTGTTAACATTATGAACTTTATACATAATATACACATGTTTGCCTCACCAACTGGGTTGTTTTTCAGTAGGAGACGGTTCCTGTCTATAATGAAGAACCGTGTTTACTTCCTCTCCTGAAACTCAAATGACTTAAACCTTCGCTAGGAGCAGCGTAAGTGTCTGCAGATGTGTATATCTTACATTCTACTCAATTTTCTATAAATAAATAAAATGTTCAAGTGGTTCTTCATTTCCACTTTTCCCTCAAGGAAGCTCTTGAATACTTGTCATTTTGTATCTTCTATATCTAAATAGCTGCCACTGTCAACATATTTCTCTCAACATGCAAGCATGTCGGCTCATCATTCAATATGCATGAAAAAAATTCCACCTCAACATGTAATCATGCATATCCACACACACAAAAAACATATACCCATTCATAAGTACATGCTACCTCAACGTGCTAACATGCATGAGGATTTTCATTTTATTCACATTTAATAAATATTTTATAACTATACAATAACCACATAATAAATCATTTGTATTTTTAGTTCTCATATTACCAAATATTCATGTTTCATACAACCAAATATCATTGAAAGATAGCAATACCCCTAACCCATTTCTGTCGATGTGTAAGCATGCCGCCTCATCATTAAACATGCATGGGAAAAAGGTTCACCTGAACATGCGACCACTCATAAGTAAAAGCTACCTCAACATTCAAACATGCATGATTTTTTTATTCTATTCATATTTAATAAATGTCTACAACTGTACAATAATCAAATACAATAAATCATTTGTATCTTCAATTTTAGTTCTCACATTATCAAATATGATGATGTACAATCAAGTATCATCGAAATATATTAGAAAATAATCTTGAACCGACGTGTAGGAAATCATCTAGTTGGAATAAGGCACCATGATAACACAAGAGCACAACACAAACAAAAGGAAATAACAGCAGGACCCCCCCCCCCCCCCAAAAAAGCAAAATAAGAAGAAGAAACACAAAAATGCAAATTGAACTTTACATCAACGAGCCCAAAAATTACGGTTAGTTTTCATAGTTTGACTTCACAAATAATTGACACGACCAACTCCTCACAGTCTGGATTGCTTGTATTGAATACTCAATCTTTGTGAAACATTAACATGTGTCAGATTAACAAACACATTGTCATTGGTGTAGTGTGTTTTTGTCATGTACCATATTGTGAAATCATAGGGAGATACCGGAGTGATGGATTATGGTGATAAGCTAATTCATCAAAAAAATGGTTTACCAGACCAATCCATATTCAGAAGCCTTTCATCAAAAGTCAGTGGTCTAGGCCGCTTTCCTTGACTTTTGAGTTGGATCTCATTCTTCTCCCCCAACACAAAAAGAGGGTAGACTTCATGTGAGACACATATGTTCTTTTGCTTACTTCACAACACTGAAGGAAATATGCCCTAGAGACAATAATAAAGTTGTTATTTTACATTTCGTTATATCATGACAAATGTTTATTATTCATGCTAGAATTGTATTAACCGGAAACTTGATACATGTGTGGAAACATAGACTAAACACCGTGCCCCTAGTAAGCCTCTACTAGACTAGCTCGTTAATCAAAGATGGTTAAGTTTCCTAACCATAGACATGTGTTGTCATTTGATGAACGGGATCACATCATTAGGAGAATGGTGTGATGGACAAGACCCATACGTTACCTTAGCATATTGATTGTTTAGTTTTATTGCTATTAGTTTTATTGCTATTGCTTTCTTCATGTCAAATACATATTCCTTCGACTATGAGATTATGCAACTCCTGGATACCGGAGGAATACCTTGTGTGCTATCAAACGTCACAACATAACTGGGCGATATAAAGATCCTCTACAGGTATCTCCGAAGGTGTTTGTTGGGTTGGCATAGATCGAGATTAGGATTTGTCACTCCGAGTATCAGAGAGGTATCTCTGCGCCCTCTCGGTAATACACATCATAAGAAGCCTTGCAAACAATGTGACTACTGAGTTAGTCGGGATGATGTATTACGAAACAAGTAAAGAGACTTGCCGGTAACGAGATTGAACTAGGTATGAAGATATCGACGATCGAATCTCGGGCAAGTAACATACCAATGACAAAGGGAATAACGTATGTTGTCATTACGGTATGACCGATAAAGATCTTCGTAGAATATGTGGGAACCAATATGAGCATCCAGGTTCCGCTGTTGGTTACTGATCGGAGATCTGTCTTGGTCATGTCTACATAGTTCTCGAACCCGTAGGGTCCGCACGCTTAACGTTCAATGACGATTTTGTATTATATGAGTTATGTGATTTGATGACCGAATGTTGTTCGGAGTCCTGGATGAGATCACGGACATGACGAGGAGTCTCAAAATGGTCGATAGGTAATGATTGATATATAGGACGATGGTATTCGGACATCGGAAGTGTTCTGAGGGTACCGGGTACATATCGGGTCACCGGAAAGGGGTTCCAGGCACCCCCGGCAAAGATATGGGCCTATTGGGCCAAGAGGGGAAACGCAGCAGCCAGCATGGGCTGCTGCGCCCCGCATATAGGCCGAACCTGGAGGGGAAGGAAATAGGGGAAGAGAGAAAGGAAGGGGAGGGATTCAGCCTCCCCCTTCCTTCCCTCCTCCGTCCTCCTTCCTTCCCCCTTTGGAAATTATGGTAAGGGGGGGAATAGGTCTAGGGCCCCAAGTAGGATTCCTCCTACTTGGGCGCCCCCTTGGCTGCTCCCTCTCCCTCCCACCTATATATATGAGGGGGGGGGGAGGCGCCTGGAACACACAACTGCATCTGTTAGCCGTGTGCGGCGCCTCCCTCCATAGATTACACCTCTGGTCATATCTTCGTAGTGCTTAGGCGAAGCCCTGCGTGAATCACTTCACCATCACCGTCACCATGCCGTCGTGCTGATGGAACTCTCCCTTGACACATTGTTGTATCAAGAGTTCGAGGGGCGTCATCAAGCTGAACCTGTGCAGAACTCGGAGGTGTCGTACGTTCGGTGCTTGATCGGTCGGAACGAGAAAAAGTTCGACTACATCAACCGCGTTGTCAAACGCTTCCGCTTTCGGTCTACGAGGGTACGTGGATACACTCTCCCCCTCTTGTTGCTATGCATCTCCTAGATAGATCTTGCGTGAGCGTAGGAATTTTTTTGAAATTGCATGCTACGTTTCCCAACAGTGGCATCCGAGCCAGGTCTATGCGTAGATGATATGCGTGAGTAGAACACAAAGATTTGTGGGCGGTGATTGTCATACTTCTTACCACCAACGTCTTATTTTTATTCAGAGGTATTGTTGGATGAAGCGGCCCAGACCAACCTTACATGACCATGTTCATGAGACCGGTTCCATCGACAGACATGCAACTAGTTTTGCATAAAGGTGGCTAGCGGGTGTCTGTTTCTCCTACTTTAGTTGAATCGAATTTGACAGCGGCTGGTCCTTGTTGAAGGTTAAAACAACAAACTTGATAAATCACCATTTTGGTTTTGATGCGTAGGTAAGAACGATTCTTGCTAGAATCCCATAGCAGCCACGTAAAACTTGCAACAACAAAGTAGAGGATGTCTAACTTGTTTTTGTAGGGCATGTTGTGATGTGATATGGTCAAGACATGATGTGATATACGCTATTGTATGAGATGATCATGTTTTGTAAAAGTCACTGGCAACCGGCAGGAGCTTTATGGTTGTCTCTTTATTGTATGAAACGCAAATGCCATGTAATTGCTTTACTTTATCACTATGCGTTAGCGATAGTTGTAGAAGCAATAGTTGGCGAGACGACCACGACGCTACGATGGAGATCAAGGTGTCAAGCTGGTGACGATGGAGATCATGACAGTGCTTTGGAGATGGAGATCAAAGGCACAAGATGATGATGGCCATATCATGTCACCTATTTTGATTGCATGTGATGCTTATCTTTTACGCATCTTATTTTTCTTAGTACGGCAGTAGCATTATAAGATGATCCCTTACTAAAATTCAAGGTATAGGTGTTCTCCCTGAGTATGCACCGTTGCGACAGTTCGTCGTGCTGAGACACCACGTGATGATCGGGTGTGATAGGCTCTACGTTCACATACAACGGGTGCAATACAGTTGTGCACATGCGGAATACTCGGCTTAAACTTGACGAGCCTAGCATGTACAGACATGGCCTCGGAACACTGGAGACCGAAAGGTCGAACGTGAATCATATAGTAGATATGATCAACATAGAGATGTTCACCATTGAAGACTACTCCATCTCACGTGATGATTGGACATGGTTTAGTTGATTTGGATCACGTAATCATTTAGATGACCCGAGGGATGTCTATCTAAGTGGGAGTTAATAAGTAATTTGATTAATTGGACTTAATTTATCATGAACTTAGTCCTGATAGTATTTGCATATCTATGTTGTAGATCAATAGCTCGCATATAGCTCTCTGGTTTTATTTTTGATATGATCTTAGAGAAAATAAGGTTGAAAGATGATAGTAGAAATGATGCGGACTAGGTCTGTGATCAGAGGATTATCCTCATTGCTGCATAGAAGAATTATGTTCTTGATGCACCACTAGGTGACAGTCCTATTGCAGGAGCAGATACAGATGTTATGAACGTTTGATAAGCTCAGTATGATGAATACTCGATAGTTTAGTGCGCCATGCTTTACAGCTTAGAACCGGGACTTCAAAAATGTTTTGAACGCCATGGAGCATATGAGATGTTCCAAGAGCTGAAAATGATATTTCAGACTCATGACCGTGTCAAGAGGTATGAGACCTCTGACAAGTACCTTGCCTACAAGATGGAGGAGAATAGCTTAACTAGTGAGCATGTGCTCAGAATGTATGGGTGATACATTCCATTTTGCATCATGCTTTTATATCGATATTTATTGCATTATGGGCTGTTATTACACATTATGTCACAATACTTATGCCTATTCTCTCTTATTTTACAAGGTTTACATAAAGAGGGAGAATGCCGGCAGCTGGGATTCTGGGCTGGAAAAGGAGCAAATATTAGAGACCTATTCTGCACAGCTCCAAAAGTCCTGAAACTTCACGGAAGACGTTTTCAGAATATATAAAAAATACTGAGCACAAGAAGTTCACCAAGGGGGCCACTCCCTGCTCACGAGGGTGGGGGCGCACCCTACCCCCCTGGGCGCACCCCTACCTCGTGGGCCCCCTGGTGGCCCAACGCTCCTCTCATCGGGAGAGGGAAATCTTCATCAACATCTTCACCAGCACCATCTCCTCTCAAAACCCTAGTTCATCTCTTGTATCCAATTCTTGTCTCCAAGTCCGGGATTGGTACTAGTAGGTTGCTAGTAGTGTTAATTACTCCTTGTAGTTGATGCTAGTTGGTTTATTTGGTTGAAGATCATATGTTCAGATCCTATATGCATATTAATACCCCTCTGATTATGAACATGATTATGCTTTGTGAGTAGTTACGTTTGTTCCTGAGGACATGGGAGAAGTCTTGCTATTAGTAGTCATGTGAATTTGGTATTCGTTCGATATTTTGATGAGATGTATGTTGTCTCTCTTCTAGTGGTGTTATGTGAACATCGACTACATAACACTTCACCATTATTTGGGCCTAGAGGAAGGCATTGGGAAGTAATAAGTAGATTATGGGTTGCTAGAGTGACAGAAGCTTAAACCCTAGTATATGCGTTGCTTCATAAGGGGCTGATTTGGATCAATATGTTTCATGATATGGTTAGGTTTACCTTAATACTTTTGTTGTAGTTGCGGATGCTTGCAACAGAGGTTAATCATAAGTGGGATGCTTGTCCAAGTAAGGACAGTACCCAAGCACCGGTCCACCCACATACCAAATTATCAAAGTGCCGAACGCGAATCATATTTACGTGATGAAAACTAGCTTGACGATATTCCCATGTGTCCTCGGGAGCGCTTTTCTCTATATAAGAGTTTGTCCAGGCTTGTCCTTTGCTAAAAAAAGGATTAGGCCACCTTGCTGCACTTTATTTACTTTTGTTACTTGTTGCTTGTTACAAATTATCCTATCGCAAAACTATCTGTTACCACTTATTTCAGTACTCGCAGAGAATACCTTGCTGGAAACCGCTTATCATTTCCTTCTGCTCCTCGTTGGATTCTACACTCTTACTTATCGAAAGGACTATGATAGATTCCCTATACTTGTGGGTCATCAAGACTCTTTTCTGGCGCTGTTGCCGGGGAGTGAAGCGCCTTTGGTTGGTGGAATTTGGTAAGGAAAATTTATATAGTGTGCTGAAATTTACTGTCACTTGTTACTATGGAAAGTAATCCTCTGAGGGGCTTGTTCGGGGTATCTTCACCCCGACCAGTAGAGCAAAGAGTTGCTCCTCAACCTACTGAACCTACTAAAAATGAAAATGTCTGCTTTGAAATTCCTTCGGGTATGATAGAAAAACTGCTAGCTAATCCTTTTGGAGCAGACGGAACAACGCATCCTGATGAGCACCTAATATATGTGGATGAAGTTTGTGGATTATTTAAGCTTGCAGGTGTACCCGGAGATGTTATTAAGAAGAAGGTCTTCCCTTTATCTTTGAAGGAAAATGCATTGAAATGGTATAGGCTATGTGATGATACGGGGTCATGGAACTACAAATGATTGAAATTGGAATTTCATCAGAAGTTTTATCCTATACATCTTGTTCATCGTGATCGCAATTATATATAGTTTTTGGCCTCACGAAGGAGAAAGCATTGCTCAAGCTTGGGGGAGGCTTAAATCAATGTTATATTCATGCCCCAATCATGAGCTCTCAAGAGAGATGATTTTTTAAAATTTATATGCCCGGCTTTCTGATAGCAATCGCACCATGCTCGATACTTCTTGTGATGGCTCTTTTATGAAGAAGACTATTAAATTCAAATGGGATTTATTGGAAAGAATTAAATGCAACTCTGAAGATTGGGACCTCGACAAAGGTAAGGAGTCAGGTATGACACCTAGGTTTGATTGTGTTAAATCTTTTATGGATACCGATGTTTTCCGTAAATTTAGCACTAAATATGGACTTGACTCTCAAATAGTAGCTTCTTTCTGTGAATCTTTTGCTACTCATGTTTATCTCCCTAGGGAGAAGTGGTTTAAATATCATCCTCCCATAGAAGTAAAAGTAGTTGCACCAATTAAACTTGAAGAAAAGACTGTCACTTATAATGATCCTATTGTTCCTACCGCTTGTGTTGAGAAACCACCTTTTCCTGTTAGGATAAAGGATCATGCTAAAGCTTCAAGTGTGGTTCGTAAAAGCAATATTAAAACTTATACACCTCCTGAGAAAATTAAAGTTGAACCTGATATTGCTATTGTTAAAGATCTCTTGTCTGGTAATATTGATGGGCATGTTTTTCATTTCCTTGATGAGACTGCTAGAATTGCTAAACCTTGTGCAAAAGATAAAAACAGACATGTGGTAGGCATGCCTATTATTTCGGTTAAAATAGGAGATCATTGTTATCATGGCTTATGTGATATGGGTGCTAGTGCTAGTGCAATACCTTACGACTTATACAAAGAAATTATACATGATATTGCACCTGTTGAGTTAGAAGATATTGATGTCACAATTAAACTTGCCAATAGAGATACTATTTCACCAATGGGAATTGTTAGAGATGTTGAAGTCTTGTGTGGGAAAACTAAATATCCTGCTGATTTTCTTGTTCTTGGTTGCCCACAAGATAGCTTTTGTCCCATTATATTTGGTAGACCCTTCTTAAACACTGTTAATGCTAAGATAGATTGCAAAAAGGATGTTGTTACTATCGGTTTAGATGATATGTCTCATGAATTTAATTTCTCTAAATTTAGTAGACAACACCGTGAAGAAGAATTACCTAGTAAGGATGAAATTATTGGTCTTGCTTCTATTGCCGTACCTCCTAGTGATCCTTTAGAACAATATTTGCTAGACCATGAAAATGATATGTTTATGAATGAAAGAAGGGAAATAGATGAAGTATTCTTTAAACAGGAACCTATTCTGAAACACAATTTGCCTGTTGAAATCCTAGGGGATCCTCCTCCACCCAAGGGTGATCCCGTGTTTGAGCTTAAACCATTGCCTGATACTCTTAAATATGCTTATCTTGATGAGAAAAAGATATATCATGTTATTATTAGTGCTAACCTTTCAGAGCATGAGGAAGAGAGATTATTGAAAACTTTTAAGAAGCATCGTGCTGCTATTGGGTATACTCTTGATGATCTTAAGGGCATTAGTCCCACTCTATGTCAACATAAAATAAATTTGGAAGAAGATGCTAAACCAGTTCGTGATCATCAACGACGGCTGAATCCTAAAATGAAAGAAGTGGTAAGAAAGGAAATACTAAAGCTCCTTGAGGCAGGTATAATCTATCCCGTTGCTGATAGTCAGTGGGTAAGTCTTGTCCACTGTGTCCTTAAGAAGGGAGGTATTACTGTCTTTCCTAATGATAAAGATGAATTGATTCCTCAAAGAATTATTACAGGTTATAGGATGGTAATTGATTTCTGCAAATTAAATAAGGCCACTAAAAAGAATCATTACCCCTTATGTTTTATAGATCAAATGCTAGAAAGATTATCCAAACATACACATTTTTGCTTTCTAGATGGTTATTCTGGTTTCTCTCAAATACCTGTGTCAGCCAAGGATCAATCAAAGACTACTTTTACTTGCCCTTTTGGTACTTTTTCTTATAGACATATGCCTTTTGGTTTATGTAATGCACCTGCTACCTTTCAAAGATGCATGATGGCTATATTCTCTGACTTTTGTGAAAAGATTTGTGAGGTTTTCATGGACGATTTCTCCGTCTATGGATCTTCTTTTAACGATTGCTTAAGCAACCTTGACCGAGTTTTGCAGAGATGTGAAGAAACTAATCTTGTATTGAATTGGGAAAAGTGCCACTTTATGGTTAATGAAGGTATTGTCTGTGGGCATAAAGTTTCTGAAAGAGGAATTGAAGTTGATAAAGCCAAGGTTGATGCTATTGAAAAGATGCCATGCCCCAAGGACATCAAAGGTATAAGAAGTTTCCTTGGTCACGCCGGATTTTATAGGAGGTTCATTATGGACTTCTGAAAAATTTCTCGGCCTCTGACAAATTTATTACAAAAATATATACCATTTGTCTTTGATGATGATTGTGTAGAAGCATTTGAAATACTTAAGAAAGCGTTGATCTCTGCACCTATTGTTCAGCCACCTGATTGGAATTTACCCTTTGAAATTATGTGTGATGCTAGTGATTATGCTGTAGGTGCTGTTCTAGGGCAAAGAGTTGATAAGAAATTAAACATTATTCAATATGCTAGTAAAACCCTAGACAATGCTCAAAGAAATTATGCTACTACTCAAAAAGAATTCTTAGCAGTTGTATTTGCTTGTGATAAGTTCATACCTTATATTCTTGATTCTAAAGTAACTATTCACACTGATCATGCTGCTATTAAATATCTTATGGAAAAGAAAGATGCTAAACCTAGACTTATTAGACGAGTTCTCTTGCTACAAGAATTTGACTTACATATTGTTGATAGAAAGGGAGCTGAGAACCCCGTTGCAGACAACTTGTCTAGGTTAGAAAATGTGCTTGATGACCCACTACCTATTGATGATAGCTTTCCCGATGAGCAATTAAATGTCATAAATGCTTCTCATACTGTTCCATGGTATTCTGATTATGCTAATTACATTGTTGCCAAATTCATACCACCTAGTTTCACATACCAGCAAAAGAAAAAGTTCTTCTATGATTTGGGGCATTACTTTTGGGATGACCCACATCTTTATAAAGAAGGAGTAGATGGTGTTATTAGACGTTGTATACCTGAGCATGAACAGGAATAGATCCTACGCAAGTGTCACTCCGAAGCTTATGGAGACACCATGCTGGAGATAGAACTGCACATAAGGTATTGCAATCTGGTTTTTATTGGCCTACTCTCTTCAAGGATGCCCGTAAGTTTGTCTTATCTTGTGATGAATGTCAAAGAATTGGTAATATTAGTAGACTTCAAGAAATGCCTATGAACTATTCACTCGTTATTGAACCATTTGATGTTTGGGGCTTTGACTATATGGGACCTTTTCCTGCCTCTAATGGATATACACATATTTTAGTTGCTGTTGATTACATTACTAAGTGGGTAGAAGCTATTCCAACTAGTAGTGTTGATCATAACACTTCTATTAAAATGCATAAAGAAGCTATTTTTCCAAGATTTGGAGTCCCTAGATATTTAATGACTGATGGTGGTTCACATTTTATTCATGGTGCTTTCCATAAAATGCTTGCTAAATATGATGTTAATCATAGAATTGCATCTCCTTATCACCCGCGGTCTAGTGGTCAAGTAGAATTGAGTAATAGAGAACTCAAATTAATTTTGCAAAAGACTGTCAATAGGTCTAGAAAGAATTGGTCCAAGAAACTTGATGATGCATTATGGGCCTATAGGACTACATATAAAAATCCTATGGGTATGTCTCCGTATAAAATGCTTTATGGAAAAGCATGTCACTTACCTCTCGAACTGGAACACAAGGCATATTGGGCTATTAAAGAGCTCAATTATGATTTTAAACTTGCCGGTGAGAAGAGGTTATTTGATATTAGCTCACTAGATGAATGGGGAACCCAAGCCTATGACAATGCCAAGTTGTTTAAAGAAAAAGTTAAAAGATGGCATGATAAAAGGATACAAAAGCGTGAGTTTAATGTAGGTGATTTTGTATTGCTATACAACTCTTGTTTAAGATTTTTTGCAGGAAAACTTCTCTCTAAATGGGAAGGTCCTTACGTTATCGAGGAGGTCTATCGTTCTGGTGCCATAAAAATCAACAACTTTGAAGGCACAAATCCGAAGGTGGTGAACGGTCAAAGAATCAAACATTATATCTCAGGTAACCCCATAAATGTTGAAACCAACGTTATTGAAATCATAACCCCGGAGGAATACATAAGGGACACTTTCCGGAACATTTTAGCCTCCGAAAAGGAATAGGTATGTGGTACGGTAAGTAAACCGACTCCAAAACAGTTTTAAGGCAATATTTCTCCGTTTTGGAATATTTAGAAAAATAGAAAAATAAGAAGCAGTCTGGGAAGGACACGAGGCCTCCACAAGGGTGGAGGGCACGCCCTACCCTACTGGGCGCGCCCGCCTACCTCATGGGCACCTCGTGCCTCTCCGGACTCCATTTTCATACACGCATGTATTTTGGTCGGTAAAAATTCATTATATAATTTCCCAAAGGTTTTGACTCCTGTATCACGCAAATATTCTCTGTTTTTGTTTCGAGCTGTCCTGATGCAGATTAGAGCAACATGTCGTCCCAGGATTCGGAAGGAGAAAGCTATGTGTCTGATTACCTTGCTGATCCTAAGGTCTATGGGGATGTGGAGCATTGTGGTTGGACTACAGAAGAAGAAGAGGACTATGAACCCCAGGGAAGGGAGGAGACGAGCTCAGAAGAAGACGAAGTCCCATTACCTCAACTTGGGGACATGCATGTAGAGTTCAAAAAGTCAAGCCTCCCGGGTAGAGTAAAGAAACCTAAGATCGAGTTTATCCCTTTTCACCTCTTGCAGGAAAACAAGCAGGAACTATGCAAAAAGATACTGAGCCTGGAGCAGGAGATCGATGACCTAAGGGACCAAAACTCTGACCTCAAGCGTAAATTAAGGAACAAACCTACGCCATCAACAAAACCATCACCTTCTCCACCAACAAAGAAGAATTGAGTATCTGGCATGGGCACTCCGCTTGGCAACTGCCAAGCTTGGGGGAGTGCCCCGGTATCGTATCACCATCACTTTTATATTTACCATTTTTCTTAGTTCGATCCTTTTGGTAATATCTTGATCTAGTAGAATAAATTTTATGGCATGATCTAGTTTTGAGTTTTGCTATATGATCCCTCTATGTAATCGATTCCGTGAGCTATATATAATAAAGATTAGTGTTGAGTCAAGTGCTTGATATTTTGCCATGATCCTAAGTGAATAAAAGAAAAGAGAAAGAATAAAAAGGAAACAAAGAGATCATATGGATCTTATGGAGAGTAATGAGCTCACATAGAAAAAGTATGATGAATAAAAGTTGTTGAGAGTTGACAAACGTAGTTTTGGTCATCGTTGCAATTAATAGGAAGTAATAAAGAAAGAGAGGTCTTCACATATAAATATACTATCTTGGACATCTTTTATGATTGTGAGCACTCATTAAAATATGACATGCTAAAGAGTTGATGTTGGACAAGGAAGACAACATAATGGGTTATGTTTTCTTACATCTGAGATAAATTATATTGTCATGGATCATCCAACATGGTTGAGCTTGCCTTTCCCCCTCATGCTAGCCAAATTCATCGCACCAAGTAGAGATACTACTTGTGCTTCCAAATACCCTTAAACCAGTTTTGCCATGAGAGTCCACCATACCTACCTATGGATTGAGTAAGATCCTCCAAGTAAGTTGTCATCGGTGCAAGCAATAAAAATTGCTCTCTAAATATGTATGACTTATTAGTGTGGGAGAAAATAAGCTTTATACGAGCATGTGATACGGAAGAAATAAAAGCGACAGACTGCATAATAAAGGTCCATATCACAAGTGGCGATATAAAGTGACATTCTTTCGCATTAAGATTTTGTGCATCCAACCATAAAAGCGCATGACAACCTCTGCTTCCCTCTGCGAAGGGCCTATCTTTTACTTTTATCTCCTACCTTGCATAAGAGTCATGGTGATCTTCACCCTTCCTTTTTACATTTTATCCTTTGGCAAGCACAGTATGTTGGAAAGATCCTGGTATATATGGCTAATTGGATGTGAGTTTTCATGAACTAATATTGTTGACATTACCCTTGAGGTAAAACGTTGGGAGGCAAAACTATAAGCCTCTATCTTTCTCTGTGTCCGATTAAAACTCCATACCCATAAGTATTGCGTGAGTGTCAGCAATTGTGAAATACTATATGATAGTTGAGTATGTGGACTTGCTGAAAGACTCTTATATATTGACTCATTCCTATGTTATGATAAATTGCAATTGCTCCAATGACTGTGATTATAGTTTGTTACTTTTCAGTGAAGTTTACGATCCATACTTGAAATTTTGATTGAATTATTACTCTAGCATAAGAAATCATATGACAAAAAATATGTAAGTTGTTGTTCTAAGAATGATCATGATGCCCTCATGTCCGTATTTTACTTTTATCAACACCTCTATCTCCAAACATGTGGACATATTTTTTGATTTCGGCTTTCGCTTGAGGACAAGCGAGGTCTAAGCTTGGGGGAGTTGATACGTCCATTTTGCATCATGCTTTTATATCGATATTTATTGCATTATGGGATGTTATTACACATTATGTCACAATACTTATGCCTATTCTCTCTTATTTTACAAGGTTTACATAACGAGGGAGAATGCCGGCAGCTGGGATTCTAGGCTGGAAAAGGAGAAAATATTAGAGACCTATTCTGCAAAGCTCCAAAAGTCCTGAAACTTCACAGAAGACGTTTTCGTAATATATAAAAAATAACAAGCGCAAGAAGTTCACCAGGGGGGCCACACCCTGCCCACGAGGGTGGGGTGCGCGCCCTACCCCCCTGGGTGCGCCCCCTACCTCGTGGGCCCCCTGGTGGCCCTCCGATGGCCATCTTCTGCTATATGGAGTCTTTCGATGAGGAAAAAATCATAAGCCATCTCCTCGGACGAAACTCCGACGCCACTAGGCGGAACCTTGGCGGATCCAATCTAGGGCTCCAGCAGAGCTATTCTGCCAGGGAAACTTCCTTCCAGGAGGGGGAAATCATCGCCATCGTCAACACCAACGCTCCTCTCACCGGGAGAGGGAAATCTCCATCAACATCTTCACTAGCACCATCCCCTCTCAAAACCCTAGTTCATCTCTTGTATCCAATTCTTATCTCCAAGTCTGGGATTGGTACCTGTAGGTTGCTAGTAGTGTTGATTACTCCTTGTAGTTGATGCTAGTTGGTTTATTTGGTGGAAGATCATATGTTCAGATCCTATATGCATATTAATACCCCTCTGATTATGAACATGAATATGCTTTGTGAGTAGTTACGTTTGTTCCTGAGGACATGGGAGAAGTCTTGCTATTAGTAGTCATGTGAATTTGGTATTCGTTCAATATTTTGATGAGATGTATGTTGTCTCTCCTCTAGTGGCGTTATGTGAACGTCGACTACATGACACTTCACCATTATTTGGGCCTAGAGGAAGGCATTGGGAAGTAATAAGTAGATGATGGGTTGCTAGAGTGACAGAAGCTTAAACCCTAGTTTATGCGTTGCTTAGTAAGGGGCTGATTTGGATCCATATGTTTCATGCTATGGTTTGGTTTACCTTAATACTTTTGTTGTAGTTGCGGATGCTTGCAATAAATGTCAATCATAAGTGGGATGCTTGTCCAAGTAAGGACAGTACCCAAGCACCAGTCCACCCACATACCAAATTATCAAAGTACCGAACGCGAATCATATGAACATGATGAAAACTAGCTTGACGATATTCCCATGTGTCCTTGGGAGCGCTTTTCTCTATATAAGAGTTTGTCCAGGCTTGTCCTTTGCTACAAAAAGGATTAGGCCACCTTGCTGCACTTTATTTACTTTTGTTACTTGTTGCTCGTTACAAATTATCCTATCACAAAACTATCTGTTACCACTTATTTCAGTACTTGCAGAGAATACCTTGCTGGAAACTGCTTATCATTTCCTTCTGCTCCTTGTTGGGTTCGACACTCTTACTTATCGAAAGGACTACGATAGATCCCCTATACTTGTGGGTCATCAATCCCGTTGTTGGTTATTGGCCGGAGAGATGTCTCGATCATGTCTGCATGGTTCCCGAACCCGTAGAGTTGTTATGGGAAATAGTATGTGGTTACCTAAGGTTATTCGGAGTCCCAGATGAGATCCTGGACGTCACGAGGAGTTCCGAAATGGTCCGAAGGTGAAGATTTATTTATGGGAAGTCCAGTGTCAGTCGCCGGAATGGTTTCGGGGGTTATCGGTATTGTATCGGGACCACCGGAAGGTGTCCGGGGGTCCACCGGGTGGGGCCACCTGCCCCGGTGGGCCTAGTGGGATGAACAAGGGATGGAACCAGCCCTTGGTGGGATGGTGCACCCCCCGGGGCCCAAGGCGCCTAGGGTTGGAAACCCTAGGGGTGGGGGCGCCTCCCACATGCTTGGGGGCAAGTTAGCCCCCCTTGGCCGCCACCCCCTTTATAGATGGGATCTGGGGGGCCGGCCCCCTCTCCCCTTCCCCTACAAATAGTGGGGGGGGGGGTTGGAGGGCTGCCACACCCTTCCCCTGGCGCAGCCCCCCCTCTCCAACACCTCCTCCTCCGTAGAGCTTGGCAAAGCCCTGTCAGAGAACCACAAGCTCCATCACCACCACGTCGTCGTGCTGTCGGAGTTCTCCCTCAACTTCTCCTCTCCCCTTGCTAGATCAAGAAGGAGGAGACGTCCCCGGGTTGTACGTGTGTTGAACGCGGAGGCGCCGTTGTTCAGCGCTTAGATCGGAATCGACTGTGGTCTGAATCGCTGCGTGTACGACTCCACCGACCGCGTTCTTGCAACACTTCCGCTTAGCGATCTTCAAGGGTATGAAGATGCACTCCCTCTCTCTCATTGCTAGAATCTCCTAGATTGATCTTGGTGACATGTAGGAAAATTTTGAATTATTGCTACTTTACCCAACAGTGGAATCATGAGCTAGGTTTATGCGTAGATTCTATGCACGAGTAGAACACAAAGCAGTTGTGGGCGATGATTTGTTCAATTTGCTTACCGTTACTAGTATTATCTTGGTTCGGCGGCATTGTGGGATGAAGCGGCCCGGATTGACCTTACATGTACGCTTACGTGAGACTGGTTCCATTGACTGACATGCACTTGATGCATAAGGTGGCTAGCGGGTGTCTGTCTCTCCCACTTTAGTCGGATCAGATTCGATGAAAAGGGTCCTTATGAAGGGTAAATAGCAATTGGCATATCACCGTTGTGGTTTTGCGTAGGTAAGAAACGTTCTTGCTAGAAACACATAGCAGCCACGTAAAACATTCAACAACAATTAGAGGATGTCTAACTTGTTTTTGCAAGATATGCTATGTGATGTGATATGGCCAAAAGGATGTGATGAATGATATATGTGATGTATGAGACTGGTCATGTTCTTGTAATAGGAATCACGACTTACATGTCGATGAGTATGACAACCGACAGGAGCCATAGGAGTTGTCTTAATTTATTTATGACCTGTGTGTCAATGAAAACGCCATGTAATTACTTTACTTTATTGCTAACCGTTAGCCATAGTATTAGAAGTAATAGTTGGCGAGACAACTTCATGAAGAGATGATGATGGAGATCATGGTGTCATGCTGGTGACGATGGTGTTCATGCCGCGCCTCGAAGATGGAGATCAAAGGCGCAAGATGATATTGTCCATATCATGTCACTTTATGATTTGCATGTGATGTTTGTCATGTTTACATCTTATTTGCTTAGAACAATGGTAACATAAATAAGATGACCCCTCACTAAAATTTCAAGAAAAGTGTTCCCCCTAACTGTGCACCGTTGCGAAGGTTCGTTGTTTCGAAGCACCACGTGATGATCGGGTGTGATAGATTATAACGTTCGCATACAACGGGTGTAAGCCAGATTTACACATGTAAAACACTTAGGTTGACTTGACGAGCCTAGCATGTATAGGCATGGCCTCGGAACACGAGAGACCGAAAGGTCGAACATGAGTCGTATAGTAGATATGATCAACATGGAGATGTTGACCGTTGATGACTAGTCCGTCTCAAGTGATGATCGGACATGGCCTAGTCGATTCAGATCATGTATCACTAGGATGACTAGAGGGATGTCTATTTGAGTGGGAGTTCATTAATTAATTTGATTAGACGAACTTAATTATCATGAACTTAGTCTAAAATGTCTTTACAATATGTCTTGTAGATCAAATGGCCCACGCTAATGTTGCCCTCAACTTCAACGCGTTCCTAGAGAAAACCAAGCTGAAAGACGATGGTAGCAACTATACGGATTGGGTCCGTAACTTGAGGATCATCCTCATAGCTGCCAAGAAAGCATATGTCCTTGAAGCACCACTAGGTGACGCACCCATTTTCCCAGCAACTCAAGACGTTATGAATGCCTGGCTGTCGCGTAGTGATGATTACTCCCTGGTTTAGTGCGGCATGCTTTACAGCTTAGAACCGGGGCTCCAAAAGCGTTTTGAGCAGCACAAAGCATATAGGATGTTCCAAGAGCTGAAAATGGTTTTCCAAGCTCATGCCCGGGTCAAGAGATATGAAGTCTCCGACAAGTTCTACAGTTGTAAGATGGAGGAAAACAGTTGTGTCAGCGAGCATATACTCAAAATGTCTGGGTTGCACAACCGCTTGTCTCAGCTAAGATTATAGTTTGTTAGTTTTCAATGAAGTTTACGATTCATACTTGAAATTGTGATTGAATTATTACTCTAGCATAAGAAATCATATGACAAGAATTATGCAAGTTGTTGTTCTAAGAATGATCATGATGCCCTCATGTCCGTATTTTACTTTTATCGACACCTCTATCTCTAAACATGTGGACATCCTTTTCGATTTCGGCTTTCGCTTGAGGACAAGCGAGGTCTAAGCTTGGGGTAGTTGATACGTCCATTTTGCATCATGCTTTTATATCGATATTTATTGCATTACAGGTTGTTATTACACATTATGTCACAATACTTATGCCTATTCTCTCTTATTTTACAAGGTTTACATAAAGAGGGAGAATGCCGGAAGCTGGGATTCTGGGCTGGAAAAGGAGCAAATATTAGAGACCTATTCTGCACAGCTCCAAAAGTCCTGAAACTTCATGGAAGACATTTTCAGAATATATAAAAAATACTGAGCGCAAGAAGTTCACCAGGGGGGCCACACCCTACCCACGAGGGTGGGGGCGCGCCCTACCCCCTAGGCGCGCCCCCTACCTCATGGGCCCCCTGGTGTCCCTCCGATGGCCATCTTCTGCTATATGGAGTCTTTCGATGAGGAAAAAATAATAAGCCATCTCCTCGGACGAAACTCCGCCGCCACGAGGCGGAACCTTGGTGGATCCAATCTAGGGCTCCAGCAGAGCTGTTTTGCCGGGGAAACTTCCCTTCGGGAGGGGGAAATCATCACCATCGTCATCACCAATGCTCCTCTCATCGGGAGAGGGCAATCTCCATCAACATCTTCACCAGCACCATCTCCTCTCAAAACCCTAGTTCATCTCTTGTATCCAATTCTTGTCTCCAAGTCCGGGATTGGTACTAGTAGGTTGCTAGTAGTGTTAATTACTCCTTGTAGTTGATGCTAGTTGGTTTATTTGGTGGAAGATCATATGTTCAGATCCTATATGCATATTAATACCCCTTTGATTATGAACATGATTATGTTTTTTGAGTAGTTACGTTTGTTCTTGAGGACATGGGAGAAGTCTTGCTATTAGTAGTCATGTGAATTTGGTATTCGTTCGATATTTTGATGAGATGTATGTTGTCTCTCTTCTAGTGTTGTTATGTGAACGTCGACTACATAAAACTTCACCATTATTTGGGCCTAGAGGAAGGCATTGGGTAGTAATAAGTAGATGATGGGTTGCTAGAGTGACAGAAGCTTAAACCCTAGTTTATGTGTTGCTTCGTAAGGGGCTGATTTGGATCAATATGTTTCATGCTATGGTTAGGTTTACCTTAATACTTTTGTTGTAGTTGCGGATGCTTGCAATAGAGGTTAATCATAAGTGGGATGCTTGTCCAAGTAAGGATAGTACCCAAGCACCGGTTCACCCACATACCAAATTATCAAAGTACCGAACGCCGAATCATATGAACGTGATGAAAACTAGCTTGACGATATTCCCATGTGTCCACGGGAGCGCTTTTCTCTATATAAGAGTTTGTCCAGGCTTGTCCTTTGCTACAAAAAGGATTGGGCCACCTTGCTACACTTTATTTAATTTTGTTACTTGTTGCTTGTTACAAATTGTCCTATCACAAAATTATCTGTTACCACTTATTTCGGTACTTGCAGAGAATACCTTGCTGGAAACCGCTTATCATTTCCTTCTGCTCCTCGTTGGGTTCGACACTCTTACTTATCGAAAGGACTACGATAGATTCCCTATACTTGTGGGTCATCACCAAGCCCGGGGACATATCATAGACGAAGGCACGCACCAGTGGTGCCAACACCAGGCATGCATAGACGGAAGAAGATGAAGTTGAGGAAGCGCCACACCAGGCTTGCCAGGCCCAGGACACGTCGTGGACGAAGGCTCGCTTCGGTGTTTCCAGCATCGGGCATGCGTAGACTGGGACCTGCACGAGTTGTACGCCATGTCGAAGAAGTCGGAGAAGCTAGCAGAGAAGGACTCGACGACGGTTGCAGCGGCAATCGGCGCAGGGCCGATGTCGCCCGTGGTTGTCGGAGTAGACGAAGTGGTCGGGTAGATGACGGCGACGCTGGCGATGGGCTAGTGTTGGACGAAGATGAAGGGGTTGGACGGGCAACGGCGGCGGCTACGGGGTAGTCGCGGTGGCGGCCGAAGAAGAGCAGTTGCGGCGGCCTGACGGCGGTGGCGGCTAGGTTAGGAGCGCGGTGGCGATGATCGAAGGAAACAAAGAACCTGATAGCGTGACAAAGACCAGCACGGACGGTGGCGTTCCCATGCCAAGGGATACAGCGCGGCGCATACCACGGAAGGTCGATACGCGTGACGACGGAGTGGACCGCGGGCCGTGACGCTACGACCCGAAGGGGCTGAAGGAAATATGCCCTAGAGGCAATAATAATGTTATTATTTTATTTCCTTATATCATGATAAATGTTTATTATTCATGCTAGAATTGTATTATCCGGAAACATAATACTTGTGTGAATACATAGACAAACTAAACGTCACTAGTATGCCTCTACTTGACTAGCTCATTAATCAAAGATGGTTATGTTTCCTAACCATAGACATGTGTTGTCATTTGATTAACGAGATCACATTATTAGGAGAATGATGTGATTGATATGACCCATTCCATTAGCTTAGCACCCGATCGTTTAGTATGTTGCTATTGCTTTCTTCATGACTTATACATGTTCCTATGACTATGAGATTATGCAACTCACGTTTGCCGGAGGAACACTTTGTGTGCTACCAAACGTCACAACGTAACTGGGTGATTATAAAGGAGCTCTACAAGTGTCTCCAAAGGTAAATGTTGGGTTGGCGTATTTCGAGATTAGGATTTGTCACTCCGATTGTCGAAGAGGTATCTCTGGGCCCTCTCGGTAATGCACATCACATAAGCCTTGCAAGCATTGCAACTAATGAGTTAGTTGCGAGATGATGTATTATGAAACGAGTAAAGAGACTTGCCAATAATGATATTGAACTAGGTATTGAGATACCGACGATCGAATCTCGGGCAAGTAACATACCGATGACAAAGGGAACAACGTATGTTGTTATGCGGTCTGACCGATAAAGATCTTCGTAGAATATGTAGGAGCCAATATGAGCATCCAGGTTCCATTATTGGTTATTGACCGGAGACATGTCTCGGTCATGTCTACATTGTTCTCGAACCCATAGGGTCCGCACGCTTAAGGTTTCGATGACAGTTATATTATGAGTTTATGAGTTTTGATGTACCGAAGTTAGTTCAGAGTCTCGGATGTGATCACGGACATAACGAGGAGTCTCGAAAAGATCGAGACATAAAGATTGATATATTGGACGGCTATATTCGGACACCGGAAGTTTTCCGGATGATTTCGGAGAAAACCAGAGTACCGGAGGGTTACCGGAACCCCCCCCCCTCGGGAGAAGTAATGGGCCATATGGGCCTTAGTGGAGAAAGAGAAGGGCAGCCAGGGTGGGCCGCGCGCCTCCTCCCCCCCTGGTCCGAATTGGACTAGGAGAGGGGGGGCCCCTTTCCTTCTCCCTCCCCACTTCCTTCCCCCTCCTAGTAGGAGTCTACTCCTACTAGGAGGAGGACTCCTCCTTGGCGCGCCTATAGGGCCGGCCGGCCTCCTCCCCTTGCTCCTTTATATACTGGGGCAGGGGGCACCCCTAGACACACAAGTTGATCCACGTGATCGTTTTCTTAGCCGTGTGTGGTGCCCCCTTCCACCATAATCCTCGATAATATTGTAGCGGTGCTTAGGAGAAGCCCTGCGACGGTAGAACATCAAGATCGTCACCACGTGGTCGTGCTGACGGAACTCTTCCCCGACACTTTGCTGGATCGAAGTCCGGGGATCGTCATCGAGCTGAACGTGTGCTAAAACTCGGAGGTGCCGTAGTTTCGGTGCTTGATTGGTTGGGCCGTGAAGTCGTACGACTACATCAACCGCGTTGTGCTAACGCTTCCGCTGTCAGTCTACAAGGGTACGTAGATCACACTCTCCCCTCTCATTTCTATGCATCACCATGATCTTGCGTGTGCGTAGGAAAATTTTGAAATTACTACGTTCCCCAACAGTGGCATCCGAGCCTAGGTTTTAAGTGTTGATGTTATATGCACGAGTAGAACACAAGTGAGTTGTGGGCGATATAAGTCATACTGCTTACCAGCATGTCATACTTTGGTTCGGCGGTATTGTTGGACGAAGCGGCCCGGACCAACATTACGCGTACGCTTACGCGAGACCGGTTCTCCCGACGTGCTTTGCACAAAGGTGGCTAGCGGGTGTCAGTTTCTCCAACTTTAGTTGAACCGAGTGTGGCTACGCCCGGTCCTTGCGAAGGTTAAAACAACACCAACTTGACAAAATATCGTTGTGGTTTTGATGCGTAGGTAAGATTGGTTCTTGCTTAAGCCCGTAGCAGCCACGTAAAACTTGCAACAACAAAGTAGAGGACGTCTAACTTGTTTTTGGAGGGCATGTTGTGATGTGATATGGTTAAGACATGATGCTAATTTTTATTGTATGAGATGATCATGTTTTGTAACCAAGTTATCGGCAACTGGCAGGAGCCATACGGTTGTCGCTTTATTGTATGCAATGCAATTGCGCTGTAATGCTTTACTTTATCACTAAGCGGTAGCGATAGTTGTGGAAGCGTAAGATTGGCAAGACGACAACGATGCTGCGATGGTGATCAAGGTGTCGTGCCGGTGACGATGGTGATCACGACGGTGCTTCGAAGATGAAGATCACAAGCACAAGATGATGATGGCCATATCATATCACTTATATTGATTGCATGTGATGTTTATCTTTTATGCATCTTATCTTGCTTTGATTGACGGTAGCATTTTAAGAAGATCTCTCACTAATTATCAAGAAGTGTTCTCCTTGAGTATGCACCGTTGCGAAAGTTCTTCGTGCTGAGACACCACGTGATGATCGGGTGTGATAGGCTCTACGTTCAAATACAACGGGTGCAAAATAGTTGCACACGCGGAATACTCAGGTTATACTTGACGAGCCAAGCATATACAGATATGGCCTCGGAACACGGAGACCGAAAGGTCGAACGTGAATCATATAGTAGATATGATCAACATAGTGATGTTCACCAATGAAACTACTCCATCTCACGTGATGATCGGACATGGTTTAGTTGATTTGGATCACGTAATCACTTAGAGGATTAGAGGGGTGTCTATCTAAGTGGGAGTTCTTTAGTAATATGATTAATTGAACCTAAATTTATCATGAACTTAGTACCTGATAGTATCTTGCTTGTCTATGTTTGATTGTAGATACATGGCCTGTGCTGTTGTTCCATTGAATTTTAATGCGTTCCTTGAGAAAGCAAAGTTGAAAGATGATGGTAGCAATTACACGGACTGGGTCCGTAACTTGGGGATTATCCTCATTGTTGCACAGAAGAATTACGTCCTGGAAGCACCGCTGGGTGCCAGGCCTGCTGCTGGAGCAACACCAGATGTTATGAACGTCTGGCAGAGCAAAGCTGATGACTACTCGATAGTTCAGTGTGACATGCTTTACGGCTTAGAATCGGGACTTCAACGACGTTTTGAACGTCATGGAGAATATGAGATGTTCCAGGAGTTGAAGTTAATATTTCAAGCAAATGCCCGGATTGAGAGATATGAAGTCTCCAATAAGTTCTATAGCTGCAAGATGGAGGAGAACAGTTCTGTCAGTGAGCATATACTCAAAATGTCTGGGTATAATAATCACTTGTTTCAATTGGGAGTTAACCTTCCAGATGATTGCGTCATTGACAGAATTCTCCAAGCACTGCCACCAAGCTACAAGAGCTTTGTGATGAACTATAATATGCAAGGGATGAATAAGACTATTCCCGAGCTCTTCGCAATGCTGAAAGCTGTGGAGGTAGAAATCAAGAAGGAGCATCAAGTGTTGATGGTCAATAAGACCACTAGTTTCAAGAAAAAGGGCAAAGGAAAGAAGAAGGGGAACTTCAAAAAGAACACCAAGCAAGTTGCTACTCAAGAGAAGAAACCCAAACCTGGACCTAAGCCTGAAACTGAGTGCTTCTACTACAAGCAGACTGGTCACTGGAAGCGGAACTTCCCTAAGTATTTGGCGGATAAGAAGGATGGCAAGGTGAACAAAGGTATATGTGATATACATGTTATTGATGTGTACCTTACTAATGCTCGCAGTAGCACCTGGGTATTTGATACTGGTTCTGTTGCTAACATTTGCAACTCAAAACAGGGACTATGGATTAAGCGAAGATTGGCCAAGGACGAGGTGACGATGCGCGTGGGAAATGGTTCCAAAGTCGATGTGATTGCGGTCGGCACGCTACCTCTACATCTACCTTCGGGATTAGTATTAGACCTAAATAATTGTTATTTGGTGACAGCGTTAAGCATGAACATTATATCTGGATCTTGTTTGATGCGAGACGGTTATTCATTTAAATCATAGAATAATGGTCGTTCTATTTATATGAGTAATATCTTTTATGGTCATGCACCCTTAAAGAGTGGTCTATTCTTATTAAATCTCGATAGTAGTGACACACATATTCATAATGTTGAAGCCAAAAGATGCAGAGTTGATAATGATAGTGCAACTTATTTGTGGCACTGCCGTTTGGGTCATATCGGTATAAAGCGCATGAAGAAACTACATGCTGATGGACTTTTGGAACCACTTGATTATGAATCACTTGGTACTTGCGAACCGTGCCTTATGGGTAAGATGATAAAAACACCGTTCTCTGGTACTATGGAGAGAGCAACAGATTTGTTGGAAATCATACATATAGATGTATGTGGTCCGATGAATGTTGAGACTCGTGGCGGATATCGTTATTTTCTCACCTTCACAGATGACTTAAGAAGATATGGGTATATCTACTTAATGAAACATAAGTCTGAAACGTTTGAAAAGTTCAAAGAATTTCAGAGTGAAGTTGAAAATCATCGTAACAAGAAAATAAAATTCCTACGATCTGATCGTGGAGGAGAATATTTGAGTTACGAGTTTGGTGTACATTTGAAACAATGCGGAATAGTTTCGCAACTCACGCCACCCGGAACACCACAGCATAATGATGTGTCCGAACGTCGTAATCATACTTTACTAGATATGGTGCGATCTATGATGTCTCTTACTGATTTACCGCTATCGTTTTGGGGATATGCTCTAGAGACGGCCGCATTCACGTTAAATAGGGCACCATCAAAATCTGTTGAGACGACGCCTTATGAACTGTGGTTTAGCAAGAAACCAAAGTTGTCGTTTCTGAAAGTTTGGGGTTGCGATGCTTATGTGAAAAAGCTTCAAATTGATAAGCTCGAACCCAAATCGGAGAAATGTGTCTTCATAGGATATCCAAAGGAAACTATTGGATACACTTTCTATCACAGATCCGGAGGCAAGACTTTTGTTGCTAAATTCGGAAACTTTCTAGAGAAGGAGTTTCTATCGAAAGAAGTGAGTGGGAGGAAAGTAGAACTTGACGAGGTAACTATACTTGCTCCCTTATTGGAAAGTAGTACATCACAGAAACCAGTTTCTGTGACACCTACACCAATTAGTGAGGAAGCTAATGATGATGATCATGAAACTTCAGAACAAGATACTACTGAACCTCGTAAATCAACCAGAGTAAGATCCGCACCAGAGTGGTACGGTAATCCTATTCTGGAAGTCATGCTACTAGATCATGATGAACCTACGAACTATGAAGAAGCGATGGTGAGCCCAGATTCCGCAAAATGGCTTGAAGCCATGAAATCTGAGATGGGATCCATGTATGAGAACAAAGTATGGACTTTGGTTGACTTGCCCAATGATCAGCAAGCAATTGAGAATAAATGGATCTTCAAGAAGAAGACTGACGCTGACGGTAATATTACTGTCTACAAAGCTCGACTTGTCGCAAAAGGTTTTCGACAAGTTCAAGGGATTGACTACGATGAGACCTTATCACCCATAGCGATGCTTAAGTCTGTCTGAATCATGTTAGCAATTGCCGCATTTTATAATTATGAAATTTGGCAGATGGATGTCAAAACTGCATTCCTGAATGGATTTCTGGAAGAAGAGTTGTATATGATGCAACCGGAAGGTTTTGTCGATCCAAAGGGAGCTAACAAAGTATGCAAGCTCCAGCGATCCATTTATGGACTGGTGCAAGCTTCTCGGAGTTGGAATAAACGCTTTGATAGTGTGATCAAAGCATTTGGTTTTGTACAGACTTTTGGAGAAGCCTGTATTTACAAGAAAGTGAGTGGGAGCTCTGTAGCATTTCTGATATTATATGTATATGACATATTACTAATCGGAAATGATATAGAATTTCTGAATAGCATAAAGGGATACTTGAATAAGAGTTTTTCAATGAAAGACCTCGGTGAAGCTGCTTACATATTGGGCATTAAGATCTATAGAGATAGATCAAGACGCTTAATTGGACTTTCACAAAGCACATACCTTGAAATTTTTTTGAAGAAGTTCAAAATGGATCAAGCAAAGAAAGGATTCTTGCCTGTGTTACAAGGTGTGAAATTGAGTAAGACTAAATGACCGACCAATGCAGAAGATAGAGAGAAAATGAAAGATGTTCCCTATGCTTCAGCCATAGGCTCTATCATGTATGCAATGCTGTGTACCAGACCTGATGTGTGTCTTGCTATAAGTCTAGCAGGGAGGTACCAAAGTAATCCAGGAGTGGATCACTGGACAGCGGTTAAGAACATCCTGAAATACCTGAAAAGGACTAAGGATATGTTTCTCATATATGGAGGTGACAAAGAGCTCATAGTAAATGGTTACGTTGATGCAAGCTTTGACACTGATCCGGACGATTCTAAATTGCAAACCGGATACGTGTTTACATTAAACGGTGGAGCTGTCAGTTGGTGCAGCTCTAAACAAAGCGTTGTGGCGGGATCTACATGTGAAGCGGAGTACATAGCTGCTTCGGAAGCAGCAAACGAAGGAGTCTGGATGAAGGAGTTCATATCCGATCTAGGTGTCATACCTAGTGCATGGGGTCCAATGAAAATCTTTTTGTGACAATACTGGGGCAATTGCCCTGGCAAAGGAATCCAGATTTCACAAGAGAACCAAGCACATCAAGAGACGCTTCAATTCCATCCGGGATCTAGTCCAGGTGGGAGACATAGAGATTTGCAAGATACATACGGATCTGAATGTTGCAGACCTGTTGACTAAGCCTCTTCCACGAGCAAAACATGATCAGCACCAAAGCTCCATGGGTGTTAGAATCATTACTGTGTAATCTAGATTATTTACTCTAGTGCAAGTGGGAGACTGAAGGAAATATGCCCTAGAGGCAATAATAATGTTATTATTTTATTTCCTTATATCATGATAAATGTTTATTATTCATGCTAGAATTGTATTATCCGGAAACATAATACTTGTGTGAATACATAGACAAACTAAACGTCACTAG
>NC_053028.1:489544273-489577509 GCF_003073215.2 Triticum urartu | reverse complement strand
CTCAAATATGTCATCCTCATCAAATATAGCTTCCCCAAGCTTGGGTCTTTTTGTATCATAAGCATAATCACTCTCATCATTAATAGCATGGATAGCACCAATAGTATAGCAATTATTATATTCTTCCAAGCATGTGCCAAAAAGATTTTCAAGATCATAAGAAGTATCATTATCTTCCCAATCATAATCATCACAACAAGCAATAGGCATAACAAGATCATCATCAAGTGTATCATCTTCATTTTCATGAGGCACAACAATAATAGGAGCAACTTTATTTGGGAGAGATACCTTTTTACCTCTCTTCCTTTTTCTTTTCTTCTTTACCACATCGTGTGTGGGTTCAATCCTCTTTTTGGAGCTCCTTATTAATGAGATTGGTTGAATAGGAGGCTCCTCCTCGTTGCCTGATTCATCATAAGAGATAATAGGAGGATATTGGGAAGTCTCTTCCCATTCATTAGTATTCTCTTCATCTTCTATTTGTTTCCTTTTCTTTATGTAGTTGGCAATATAAGGATTTTCAATGCAATTCACCGCACAATACATATAAATATTCTCTAGATCAAAATCAAGAACTCTATCAAGATTAAACTTTGGAATACCCTCAGTTATACGTTTCATTTCTTCATAACCCAAAAGAAGGCTAAGCTCTTTATGATGCTCAAGGGTAATCAAATTATCACAATGTTTGGACACGACTTGATCATGAAACAAATAGCATTGGAGCTTTAAATGACCATGTTCATTGCAAAGTTCACAAGGGGCACGAAAAATATTGAATCTTTCAGCACATTCATCTAGACTTTCTTGCAACAATTTAGTTTCTAAGTACTTATGCCTCTTACAATATCTATCTTCCCTATTCGGTGTGTACTTGCAAACCCAATCTACTCCACAAAAATTGACATGTTTATAGGAGACATTTTCATCATAACTAGTGCAATCATCATTAGTATCATAGATATTCAAAGAATTCGTACTAACAACATTGCAATCATGCTCATCATTCAAAGATTTAGTGCCAAACATTTTATAGATTTCTTCTTCTAGCACTTGAGCACAATTATCCTTTCCATCATACTCACAAAAGATATTAAAAAGGTGAAGCGTATGAGACAAACTCAATTCCATTTTTTTACAGTTTTCTTTTATAAACTAAACTAGTGATAAAACAAGAAACTAAAAGACTCGATTGCAAGATCTAAAGATATACCTTCAAGCACTCACCTCCCCGGCAACGGCGCCAGAAAAGAGCTTGATGTCTACTACACAACCTTCTTCTTGTAGACGTTGTTGGGCCTCCAAGTGCAGAGGTTTGTAGGACAGTAGCAAATTTCCCTCAAGTGGATGACCTAAGGTTTATCAATCCGTAGGAGGCATAGGATGAAGATGGTCTCTCTCAAGCAACCCTGCAACCAAATAACAAAGAGTCTCTTGTGTCCCCAACACACCCAATATAATGGTAAATTGTATAGGTGCACTAGTTCGACGAAGAGATGGTGATACAAGTGCAATATGGATGGTAGATAAAGGTATTTGTAATCTGAAAATATAAAAACAGCAAGGTAACTAATGATAAAAGTGAGCGTAAACGGTATTGCAATGATAGGAAATAAGGCCTAGGGTTCATACTTTCACTAGTGTAAGTCCTCTCAACAATACTAACATAATTGGATCATAAAATTATCCCTCAACATGCAACAAAGAGTCACTCCAAAGTCACTAATAGCGGACAATGAACGAAGAGATTATGGTAGGGTACGAAACCACCTGAAAGTTATTCTTTCCAATCAATCCGTTGGGCTATTCCTATAAGTGTCACAAACAGCCCTAGAGTTCGTACTAGAATAACACCTTCAGATACAAATCAACCAAAACCCTAATGTCACCTAGATACTTCAATGTCACCTCAAGTATCTGTGGGCATGATTATACGATATGCATCACACAATCTCAATTCATCTATTCAACCAACACAAAGAACCTCAAAGAGTGCCCCAAAGTTTCTACCGGAGAATCACGACGAAAATGTGTGCCAACCCCTATGCATAGGTTCCCAATGTCACGAAACCCGCAAGTTGGTCACCTTAACATACATCAAGTGGCACGTGGTATCCCATTGTCACCACAGATATCCATGGCAAGACATACATCAAGTGTTCTCAAGTCTTTAAAGACTCAATCCGATAAGATTACTTCAAAAGGGGAAACTCGATTCATTACAAGAGAGTAGAGGGGGGAGAAAACATCATAGGATCCAAATATAATAGCAAAGCTCGCGATACATCAAGATCGTATCATCTCAAGAACACGAGAGAGAGAGAGAGATCAAACACATAGCTACTGATACATACCCTCAGCCCCGAGGGAGAACTACTCCCTCCTCGTCATGGAGAGCACCGGGATGATGAAGATGGCCACCGGAGAGGATTGCCCCCTCCGGCAGGGTGCCGGAACGGGTCTAGATTGGTTTCGGTGGCTACGGAGGCTTCCGAGGGGCCCACGAAGCAGGGGGGCGCGCCCATGGGGGGGCACCCTCCACCCTCGTGACCTCCCCGGAAACTTCTTGGAGTAGGGTCCAAGTCTCCTGGATCACGTTCGGTGAGAAGATCACGTTCCCGAAGGTTTCATTCCGTTTGGACTCCGTTTGATATTCTGTTTCCTCGAAATACTGAAATAGGCAAAAACAACAATTCTGGGCTGGGCCTCCGGTTAATAGGTTAGTCCCAAAAATAATATAAAAGTGGAAAATAATGCCCAATATAGTCCAAAACAGTAGATAAAGTAGCATGGAGCAATCAAAAATTATAGATGTTGGAGACGTATCACGTGCCACATTTTTGGAGGCTGAAATGTGGGCCAATAGGTCGAAGCCAATGCAAGTCTTGTCGACTTAGTCAACAAATGATTCTGACATCGTTAGCCGTTGGATTTACATCCAACGACCGGCATCCATCTTCAATCTCTCGTCTTCTTCCTCCAGCGCCGCCGGGACCACCTGCTCCCGCCTCCTGCTGCTAGCAGCTCTGCTTAGCACGCTTCGCTGTGAAACGCTACTCCACCGTTGGCCAGACCATCCCTCCACCCCTCCACTCCTGTTCTTCTCCACCGACTGCCGAACCACACCGCACCAGAACCAGTTAACCCTCGTACACCTCTCTGTCTGCGACTCTACTCCCGCGTCTTCCCATCTCCGGCTCGTTGCTGTCCGGGGCCTTGCCGTCGTCCACCACCTTGGATGCACTCGGCGCGGAGTGGTCAACATGGTCAACGAACAACACCATTAGAAGTAGACTATGCGTGGAGTGGCTGATAGCTAGGTCCGCCGCCGCACGCAAGGAAATGCCTCCTTATTACGCGCAAAATAATGATTCCACCACCTGACAGTTGGGACTCACTAGAAGGGCCTCTGTATTTCACGAAAAACGTTCCCACAGCTGACAGGTCGGACCTAGCAGCTATATCTTCGCACGCAAGGAAGTGCCTCCTTATTACGCACAAAAAAATGAATACCCCCTGCTAGCTGGGACCCATAATAGTGGGAGGCTGACTTGTGGGCGAACAAAGTTGACGCGGACGGAGGGCTTTGTCAACTTAGTCAATATGAACGATTCTAGCTCCAGTGACCGTACGAAGTCCATTCAACGGCCATAGTGCTTCTTCAACCTCTGGTCTTCTTGCTCCAGCCGCCCAATGCAGCGCCGGTCGTGCCTCGTGCTTCTGCCTCCCGTGGTCGGCTGCGATGCCGCGGAGGCCTCACCGCCCCCTACTACTCCCACCGCTAGCCAGGCCATTCCTCTACTCACCCACACCCCCTGTTATTCTGCGGCGACGGCAGCCTCACGCCGCAGCCGAACCAGTGAACCCTCGTACTCCTCTCCGCGTGGGCATCCAGCTCTGCGTCTTCCCCGGCCCGTCGTCCCCTTCCTAGGCCTCGCCGTCGTCACCGCCCTGGTGCTCTCGCGGCGTGGTCAACGTGGTCAGAACGACTTCCATCGGAAGAGTACTGTACGTGGAGAGGCTGACAGCTGGGTCCACGGCAGCCGCAAGGAAGTGCCTCCTTATTACGCGGAAAATAATTATTCCTCCACCTGACAGCAGGGACCCACCGGACGGGCCACCAGTATTTGCGAAAAAAAATTTCCCCCTGACTGCTGGGACCCACCGGACGGGCCACCGTATTTCGTGAAAAAAAGTCCCCCCCCCCGCTGTCAGCTCGGACCCACCGGAAGTGCCTCCTTATTACGCACAAAAAAATGAATACTCCCCCGCTAGCTGGGACCCACGGGGACGGGTGCTTGTCAACTTAGTCAATATGAACGATTCTAGCTCCAGTGACCGTACGATGTCCATCCAACGGGTGCTTCTTCAACCTCTGGTCTTCTTGCTCCAGCCGCCCAAGCAGCGCCGGTCATGCCGCATGCTCCTGCCTCCCGTGGCCGCTGTGCTGCCGCGGAGGCCTCACCGCCCCTACTATTCCCACCGCTGCCAGGCCCTGCAGCGACGGCAGCCTCACACGCAGCCGAACCAGTGAACCCTTCGTACTCCTCTCCGCGCAGGCTTCCACTGCCGCGTCTTCCCCGGCTCGCGTCGTCCCCTTCCTAGGCCTCGCCGTCGTCCACCGCCCTGGTGCTCTCGGCGCGGCGTGGTCAACGGTCAAGGAACACTTCCATCGAACCTGACTATACGTGGAGAGGCTGACAGCTGGGTCCACGGCCGCAGCAAGGAAGTGCCTCCTTATTACGCGCAAAATAATTATTCCTCCACCTGACAGTGGGGACCCACCGAACGGGCCACATATTTCGTGAAAAAAATGTTTCCCCCTGACTGCTGGGACCCACCAGCTACATCTTCGCACGCAAGGAAGTGCGTCGGGCAAAAAAAACGATTCGCCCCCTGACTGCTGGGACCCACCAGCTACATCTTCGCAGGCAAGGAAGTGCCTGACAGTCGGGACCCACCTGGTCGAAGCGTACGTAGCGTTGTCATTCTGGTCGCTGTGATACTGTGTATGTAGCGTAGCTACTTGGTTGTATGTAGAGGGCGTGCATGTGTGGTCGGATGTTGCTAGAGTGTGGTGTCGCGCACTGGTGTTTGTGTATTGTCTGCACTGTACGTACATATTCGGTATGTTTGGTCCGAGGGGCGAAGAATGAAAATTACGGCCGGCACGGTACGTGACAGTTTTATTCGGGCAGGGTCCGAGATGCCTACTCGCGTCGAGGGTACGAGCGGCTCGAGGGCTCCGCTGGACGAGGGCTGGTTGGGAGACTGGAGGGAAATCAGGACGGTTCGTAGCGTGTCCGGGTGTTCAGTTTGTTGTGGGAGCGGCTATAGCCGGACTGGCGTCGAACGGAATGCGTCGAGGTGTCATTGCGGAGCGGAGGCTGGAACGAGGATGGTGTACGAGTGCGGTGAGCGGAGAGCGAGGCTGGCGTACGTGCACAACGGAGGAAACGGTCGTATGTTCGGCGTAGGCCACGTTTGACGGATCCTGTTCATCGGGAGGGGTCTGGCGTACCGCAAAATGGAGGAAATGGACCTCCTACGATGCGAAACGGGGTCCTGTTGATCGGGAGGGTGTGGCGTACCGCAAAACGGAGGAAACGAGACTTGTGTTGGAGCGCTACGGTCGAAACAGGGGGTCCTGTTCATCGGGAGGGGTGTGGCGTACCACAAAACGGGACTCCACGGGATACTGTTCATCTCCACCGTCGACCCCTCCAGCCTTCTCCACGGGCTCCTGTTCATCCAGCCTCCAGACTGTTGGTATCCTCGCTCCGAGGCTCCACGGTCGTTGACGGTCATGTTAGTGTTGTGGATGGCGTCTGATGGGTATTTGTTGCTGTGTTTTTGGCCACGGGACTCTCTTGTGCGTATGGTTTTGTGGGGGGAGGCCAGCCTCCAACCACGGCAGACTCCAACGCTACTGTTCAAGGGTATTTGTTTTTGTTTTTGTTCATACCAGCCCCTCCGAGGGCTTTGCGAGTTTCAGCTCACGCCTCAACTGTGGCTACTTATTTGTCATTTGTTTGGGGTGTTGGGAGTGTTGGGGGCCAGCTCGTCCATATCCGCTACGGTGCGATGGAGGATGGGAAGTTTGTGATGTTTGGTTTGGAGGCTCCGTTGGGTGTGGATGGCGTTGATGTTTTATTGTGTGGTTTAGGTGTGCCGTATTTTGGGGGCCATGAGGTGTCCTGTTCGTTTGTTAGGTATCTTGCTCGGTGTCCGTGTGGGAGGGCTATCGGGGTTCGGTTGGTGGCATTTTAGGACGTCAGCCCCAACCGCGTTCTGATTCGGTATTTTTGCGTTCGGGGTGTTTGTGGTCTTGTTCGAGCTTCTCATGTAAGGTCAACACTGTTAACGGTGGTTCATAGTTATGTGCCCACCCCCACCGGGAAAATGTTCATTGGTTTTTGTGTAGAGCAGCGGGCTATAAGCGCCCTTCAGCTAGTCTACGTTTCATTGTTGTAGTTAGTTTTGTCCAGTTAGAGCATCAATCGGCTTTAGTTAGCAGCAGTTACTGCGGAAGGCAATCGCATCGATTTTCAGGTTTTTACCTTAACACCCAGTTGAGGCGGATCGAAGGTCGTGGTAGGTTGTTCCAGGCTGCGAGTTCAGTAATGCGTAGCCTGCAGTGCGAGTTCGGGTGCAGGGTGTTCTAGTTAGCAAGCCCAACGCCCGAGTTGGGTTTGCGATTGTAGTCGGGCGTCGCTGTTGGGGGTGTGTTTTGAGTTTAAGGCGCAAACTGCGCTGTCACCCGACGTCGGCCGTTGCGTGGTACTGGAATGGAAACACATCGATGCGCGATCGGTTTGTTATGTTGGGGGGTGGAGTGTGTATGTGGGTGGGGTTTAGTTGTACGGGCCTAGTCCGACCATCCTCAGCCGTGTAGCTTCTGAGAATCACCTGCCGGATACGTGCGCTTCCCCTCACTTTCTACTGACGTTTTTTCCGTTCATGGACGGCCGGTGTAGTAACGTTCATGGGTCAGCGCGTTCCCGCTGTCAGCGGCCAGGATAAGAATCCAATTTAGTGGTTATGATTGTTGTCATAGGATAGTAGAGTGACCGGCGTGGTCTTTTTTTTTCGCGACCTAAGATTCTATTTGTATTTTGTATATTTATTCTCTGTTTTTTTTTGTTTTTTTTTTTTGCGTTTTTTTTTTTGGTTTGTGTGTTTTGTCACAATTATGGTCGCATGATGATAATGTTGTATTATGACATGAAAAAATATTTATTTGGGCCTAGAGATGTCGGAGGATTGGTGGTGCCCTTTGTGTTGTTATGTTGATGTTGTGAGTGAAGTTTGGTGTTTTCGGGTGCTCGGGCGGATGTTCGCGTCCGAAGTGCCTGCGTACGGCGGAGGCCGCTTCTTGTCTCCTGGCCCTTCTTCTTGGCCTTCTTCTTCGGCGCCTGGTAGGGCGCCGGAACCAGCATCTTCGTCAGGAGCGGGATGGCTGGGTTTTCGGGCAACGGAGCTGGACACTAGATCCGCTCCGCCTTCTTTATACAGCTCCAAAAAGACAAATGGAGAAACTTAGACATCTTCCTTGAATGCGTAGGGGGAGATACACCTTGAAGTATGAAGAACTTACCAGACTGGCTAGATGGGTCAGGTCGTATCCGCGGTCCTCGGACGCCTGCGGCCACGTCTAGATTGGCCTTAAAAAGCACCTTCCAGATATCTTCGTGCATGGAGCTGAAGAACTATCACAAGGTCTGGTGCTTGGCCGGATCGAACTCCCACAGATGGCAAGTCTGGCTTTGGCAGGGGAGGATCCGGCGAAAAGCATCACCTGGATCACATTGACGAGCTTGATGTTCTTGTCCACCATGCTCTTGATGCGCACCTGTAGCGCCGATATCTCGTTTGACGATGACCAGTACATGCCCTTTTTTAGCCAAGGGGTAAGCCGCATTGGGGCCCGGACTTGAATTCGGGAGCCGCTGCGCCAGGTGGTGTCTGGTGAGCTTAGTGACATAGAACCACTGCTTCTGCCATCCCTTGACGGTTTCCACAAAGGTGCCAGTGGGCCATATGATATTGGATAGTTTCACCATGGTGCCAGTGTAGGTTCATGATGGATAGTTTGGCTGCACTCTGATTTGATGGCACCTCTAACAGTGCTCGCAGGTGTTCGAGACGTTCATGCTCGAACTGACTTGGCTTCTGGTCTTTCACAGTTGATTGATTCTTGTGAGCCGATAGACTTCAGAGAGTGGGCTGGGATGTCGGAGAAGGGCCCGCACGAGGACAGACGTGGAATTGTCCGGAGTATTGTTTGGAGAGAAGTGCAGGGCGGTTTGTGCACCTAGGATCATGAAACGGACCGTGTAGAGAACATGAGTCCTACAGGGGGTTGTTTTGGACGGAAGGGGTGGAACGGGGAAACCAAGCAGATGACAGGGATTTGAAGCGGTCTGAAGATTCGGCGATGGACGCTCTTGTACGGGTGGGGTTTATGTGGGTGTGTGTGGTGGGGGGGTGGACAATCGCCCGTTATTGGCCGGGAACCGGGTTTGGCGGGTTATATGGCCTGAGTTGTTGCATATGTTCTTAGAGTTCGTGCTCCCGGAGCCGTGATGCCGCGTTGCGTTCTCTGAAGAGGAAAGGGGGGGGATATTTGGGACAGGTGGGGAAATATGAGGATGGGGTGAAGAATTGTTATAACTGAGGGCCATTCCACTTGCCTTTGCGTCCGGACCAGACATGGGTTCGGAGTGCTTTTTGGAGCAGAAAAGGATGGAAGGCTGTTGTGGCGCTGGACGGTCTTCTTAATGTAATGCGGATAGGGGGCAGTGAGATGTGAGTAAGGAGGCGTGGGTGAAAGAAGGATGCTGGTTGATCCTTTAAAATTGTTGGGGATTGCGGATGTTAGAGAAGCGCGCGCGCTCGCTACTGCAGTAATCTGTTGTCTCGCTGGTGGATCATGTGATCTTTTATCATGATGGTTGAGTTGCTTTGTGTGAGCCTTATATTTTACTACTGGGTGGACATAGGAGTGAGTGGGCTTTATTTGCGAATCTGTTATATATTTGGGACTAGCGAGGCGATTGTATACTCGAGGCACCAGCACCAGAATTGCTGTTTTTTGCGGCCGAGGAGGTCGGGAATGTAACAGAAATCAGTGAGCGAGTTCCCAAAAGCGGAAGAGAAATCTTGTGGTGATACGGGAGGGGGCGTTTGCGTCAGCACGATGAGTGTGAAGAGGAAGACTTGGGCTCCTGGCTGGCCCAAGGAACATAGAGTGGGCGAGAGCTTTGGGTTTGTGGGGTGGGACGGGCTCCCTAATGTGGCCACGCTCCTTTGGTCTCGTTGGTGGCCTCCCTCTGGGCTGCCCCCTCCGAGGCGTACTAGTCCTCCGCGAGATTGAGCTGAATGGGCAGCATCATTCGTATCCTTAAGTTCGACCGAATGATCGGAGGTTTGGGGGGAGGAGTTTGTGAGAGTTGGGGATGCGGCAGATAGAGCTTATTACATGTTTTCTGGTTTATGTTTACGTATTTGGCCTGGGTGGTTTATGGTGGGGTAGTGTTGGGGTACTTATGGTAGCATTTTGCGTTTTATCTCTACGTGAAGAGAGTCTGCTGGGGGCTTGTCTGGAGTCTCCCGGTCGGTAAGTTTGGTGCTCGTGTCTTATCGTTTCGCGGGTGGCTTTCTAGCATCATTCCTATCGCCTCTCCCATATTGAAGGTTGTGGAGTAAGTTTTTTGACATGTTATTCAACCTCGGTTCTATAGTGAGGTAGCGGAAGTATTGATTGTGGCTCGTCTCATCTTTTGGATCTCAATACAAAGTTCTCCCCTGCTTTGTTCTGGATCTATTCATGAGTCTATTCGATGTAATCTTCTCTTTTGCGGTGTGTTTGTTGAGACCGATGAATTGTGGGTTTATGATCAAGTCTATCTATGAACAATATTTGAATCTTCTCTGAATTCTTTTATGTATGATTGGTTATCTTTGCAAGTCTCTTCGAATTATCCGTTTGGTTTGGCCAACTAGATTGGTAGTTCTTGCCATGGGAGAAGTGCTTAGCTTTGGGTTCGATCTTGCGGTGTTCTTTCCCAGTGACAGAAGGGGCAGCAAGACACGTATTGTATCGTTGCCATCGAGGATAACAAGATGGGGTTTATTTCATATTGCATGAATTTATCTCTCTACATCATGTCATCTTGCTTAAAGCGTTACTCTGTTTTTAACTTAATACTCTAGATGCATGCTGGGATAGCGGTCGATGAGTGGAGTAATAGTAGAGATAGATGCAGAATCTTTGTTTGATGCCTATATACACGATCAGGTTGGTTGTTTGTTTTGGGTGGCTGTTTTTGTGTCAGTTGGTGATCGTTTTTTTTAGGTTTTTTTAGCATTTACGTTGTTTCGTTGTTGACTGTTGGATAGCTTAATAGAAGTTCTATGTCAGATAATTCATTTTGGATGGGGTACTAGGTGAGTGGTTTTGACGGTTTGTAAGTAGTGCATGAATTGATCTTCATGTAATCATATGTGGCGCAAGTTTTTCATGTTCTTTATAGTTTTTTTGCTCTCTACAGTAGATGTGTTTTTTGATTTAGTTTGTTGTTGGGGGTGGTAGTGTGGTGTCATTGTATTGTGGTGTTAGTGTTAATTGATGTTTGCATACTCCACGGCATGGTAGAGAGAGAGACTTAGTCTTCGGATCGTTGATGTTTTGGGTGAGATGGAGTATGCCACTTATTGGTAGACATATCCTTGGACTATGGCGCTGCTACTCTTTTTTGTTCGAGGGTCTATTGCTATCATGTCTGTTTGGTGGATTCAATCTTGGCCATAGCGCACTTTTATATTCTTGTTTTTTTCACGGATCTTTTACTGTTTCACTTTGGGCATTCTTTAAAAATAATAATTCCAATTAAATTATATCTTATCGGAGTCTCGACGATGCGTATGACTCGTGGGATATAGGTGTTATTGACATGAGCGGTCGCTCTAATCGGGTGGGGTAGCATTGAGCTCTTTGTGTGTGTATGGGTTGGTTTACAGATGGTGTAGCTTAGTAGCGTGGCCTCCTTAATCGATTTGTAGGCGATTGTTCTCATAAATACTTGGGGAAACTTTACGCACTCTGCTGGGCCATTGTAGTGCATCCGTTCAGTTCAGTGGGGATAGCCAATCTGACATTGATGATTGTTGGTTGGTAGTTTTTTTTTTTGTATGTTTTTAATGATACGTATAGCGAAGGGTCGGCGCTTGTGTTTGGTTCTGCCATTTGTGTTGTGGAGAGGATGGTTTCTTTGCGCGGAGAGATAAGGGTCAATTCTATTCCTATGTTTGATCGTCTTATATTCGAGCAAACCCACCCTTCATTGGCATTTTTGCCTGATTTTGCGCCTTTACCATTTTTGCTCTTCCCAATTTCGAGCTCTCTTGGTCTTTGGTTGTTTTTATTGTTGCTGGTTCCCGCGCTTTGTCGCATGTATTCCTATTCTCTCTGGGCGCTCCCTCTTCTTCGAGTTTGCCTCTTTTACTGCTTCTATGGTGAGGATTTGCTTTGGTTTTGGGCTCAGTAGTGGGTTGTAGATATTAGGCTTGTTGCGTCGTTCGTGAGTGGCTCACAGAAGGATTTCTTTCCTTTTTATTAGTTGATTGACTTCTACCAGATTACCAGTATATGGTTGATTTGAGTTCGTTAAGTGCTAGGGTGTGTTTTTCATTTCATCGTGGGTTTTCTGTGCGTCCAGGTTTCTTCGCGATGCTTGCCTTGTTCGTTGGCATATGATGCTGTGTGTAAAGTCTGAGTTAGAATGAAACAGTGACTGGCGCTAGGTGTTTGAATCTGTTATGTATAGATGGATGTAAAATTACAGCGTTCTTGGGTGGGCTTCAGTTGTGTATAGGATGCTTCTACTTTTTTGTGAGTCTGGGTTTGGCATTGGCTGAATAGCTCGTGAATTGGATGCGTGTATTATGCAAGGATATGAAAAAGATTCGACATGAGGCAGTTAATTGTGCTATTTTCGTTTGTTTCGCTTTAGATGGATCCATGGCTAAAGCGTGGTTTTCGTGCTTGGCTCTAAAAATCAGTGATTTTGTGATTCTGGAACAAGTGCAAAGTTTTATCTCTGGGTAATGTTATGTCTCTTCTCTCCTATGAGGTTAGGTGATTGTTAATCAGCGCGTTACTCTTTAGAATCGTATATATATAGTTTTGTATGCTGTTTATAGCACTGATCATGAACATTTGTTGTAGTTTGTGGTCAAGCTGGGGTAGGCATTATGAGAAATTTATTGAGTGGATGTATTCGTATTTAATTTGGCCTAGTGGGATGCGTAGCGACTTCGATGTGGTATTATAATTGTGTGTATGATTATAGTCGAGAGATTTCTTATGTCTTCTGGATTGAATTTGCTGTAGGTCTAGAAAAGTTTTCAGGTCTCGGGGTTCCGCGTTTTTTGGTGGCAGTTCTGTTTGGGGGCTTTTGGGGATTGGTACTGGTTTGGTTAGTGGGTAAAATGTGCGGTTTGGGTTGTGCGGATAGTATTTGTGTCGGTAGTGGTATAAATTTTAGAGAGCTACTGGTGGAGATCTTGTGTTGGCAGGCTGAAGTTGATGTTATATTATGGTTTAATTTTCTCAATTGGGGCATAGTGGGGGCTGGAGAGAGGACTTGCGTTCTAATTATATAGAAAGTATGCAATGCTGATAGTTGTATGGTGAAATCAATGTTGTGATTGGGTATGATAGAGGTATATGGTAATCTATGAGTTATGATGTGAGTGCGACAGAGGATTGTTTTTTTTTGGATCCGTATGGATTGTTGTTCCTTTGGTCTACCGTTGATTGAGAAGTATGACTTATGATAGTTCTATGGATTTTATAGTTTAGTAGTGATTTTAAATCATTTGTTTGTTGTAACTGTTTTACATTTGCTTTGATTAGTAGTGAGGTATATTTATATCCTTAACTGTGTAGTGCAGCTTAGTAAGCTTGTCTAATGATATTATGGTGTAATTTTCTCTATCTAGAACTCTTTAACGGTGTAGAATTTATGTTATTATATGAGCTCCGTCTTGAGTTTGAAATCTTATATATATTAATTGTTGTAGATCTTCCTGCGCTATAAAGGAGATTGTTTAGATAGAGTTCGCAAGAATGATAGTATATTTCTTGTTGTAAGATGATTGTAGGATTGGCTAGTTAACGTTGATGCGAGGTATGGTATATCGCTCCTTTGACTTGATTTGGTGGTCGGTTGTGTGGTATGATAGACTGTGGATGTTAGATTTAGTTCTGCAGCTATAGCCTATGTGGTGGAGTGTAGTTTAATTATAGTTCTCTAAATAGGCCCATGATAATAATTCAGATTATTTGATTTGTTAAACAAAGGAACCGGCTAGATGTATGATATGCGGTGCAGATGTCCAATAGATGCCTTTTTATGTTATAGCGTGTTCTCTAATTGCTTGATTATGAGATCTAAGATTAAGATCTGTTTTGGAAAGTAGGGTGTGTCCCTATATAATTCTTGTTTTGTCTATTTAATGAGAGGGTGCTTTTGGTATGTGTGTTGACTGGAATAAATCGTCCTGAGTCTGCTTAGAAGTCGGTTGTCGCAGAAATTTCGGGAGGATTCAGATTTCTTATATGAAATTGACGGAAAGTGGGATTGAAAAGAAATAAAATTGGATGTTGCTCTGTTTGCAGAGATCTCCACTAAGTAGATTTATATTTAGGAATTTATTAATGAAAGTTCCGCTTGATATGATTGTATTCTTGTTCAATCTTGCCTAGTCTCCTGCGCTCATAGTCAGTTGAGTGGAACATATGTCTTCAATCCCGGCTATGTTGTGGTGTATTTGTGTCTGCTGTTGTGCTGGTGGGGTTTTGGGGGTGTGTTGGAGATTGGTGATTTAAGTGTGCTTTTTGTATGGTATGCGAGAGGCGTGTGGTGGAAGGGCGGTGGGGCTGTGGGTGATGATGAGTTGGTGTTGGGTGTGGGTGATTGCGGAGGAATAGATAAAGCTGTACGATCCGCAGGTAATGTCGTTAAAGATTTCTTATTAGCGTGGTGGTGTTTGTATACCTTATTAATTACTTCGATGGAAGTGGGGTTGAATTCCTTTTCTTTGTGCGATAAGTGATCATGAGGTACATTTTGGTTTGTATTCTGTTTTTTGTTTTTTTGTTTGGGTGACTTTTTGGTTTGTGCTTGGTGGAAGGTAGTGGTTTGAGCAGTGCGGTGGGTTTTGTAGATACTAGTGTGAGCGGGTCTCTTCGGGATGTTGTATCCGTTGTTGTTTTTAGTGTTTCTGGATTGTGGTGGTTTTTTTGTTGGGGAGATGGTATGTTGTATGGGGTGAGTTTGATTTTTGGGTTGGCTGATGGTTGCTGTGCCTGGTGGTGGCGTGTTTGATTTTGCATCCTTTCTGTTGGGATCTTCGTAGCAGAGGGCGAGTCGCGAGTTTGTGCAGGTGGCGGGCGGTCGCCTCTGGGGGTGTTTCCGCTGTGTAGTGTGTCGTTGTTTTGTTGTAGGTGGTTAGGGTGCGCCGGTGGTGGTGGTGGAGCTGCGCCGAGGGGATTCTTCTGTCTTGGGCTTTGTTTTCGCACGGTCTTCTGTTTTCTTTCCGGCTTTCCTCTGTTTCGCCATCGGCGCCTGTCTTCTCTTTGCTGCATTTATCTGCCCTCCTGCATTCGTCATGTTCTCCGTCGTCTCGTCGGCTTGTGTTGCCTGTTAGCTGCCCCCGTTGCTCTCCGTACTAACAAGAGGTGGTGGTGGCGGGTGTCACAAATCCGTCAAGCCAATCTCAAATTCTTACCAGTTCTTACCCAGCAGCAGGCGGTGATCGGCAACCGTTGTAGTCAAAACTCTCAAAAGCTTGGATAGAGCGATTGCCAGGGAGAGTCAAACGCACGACGTAGAGGTATGTGGAGCTGGGAAGGCTTATAGTATGGTAGCAAAAAGGGTCAGCAATAATCAATTCAGAGATGCAAAGTTGAATAAACGCTCAACGACGGTACTGTGCTGGTCCTAGGCTAGACCGTGCTAGAGACGCGAGCCTAGAACACTAACAAAATCACGGCGCTGCACGTAAATAAGGGAAAAGCACACTCTGGAACTTTTTTTTCGCTTTTTTTTTGCGCTCCTCTTTTTTTTTTTGCGCTCCTCTTTTTTTTTTTTTTGCGCTCTCTTTTTTTTTTTTTCTTTTTTTTTTTTTTTTTTTTTTTTTTTTTTTTTTTCGCCAGGGGCGCCGAGGGCGCCAGGGCGCGCCCGGCGCGCAGAGAGAGTTCCAGAGTGTGCTTTTCCCTTTTTCGTGCAGCGCCGTGATTTTGTTAGTGTTCTAGGCTCGCGTCTCTAGCACGGTCTAGCCTAGGACCAGCACAGTACCGTCGTTGAGCGTTTATTCAACTTTGCATCTCTGAATTGATTATTGCTGACCCTTTTTGCTACCATACTATAAGCCTTCCCAGCTCCACATACCTCTACGTCGTGCGTTTGACTCTCCCTGGCAATCGCTCTATCCAAGCTTTTGAGAGTTTTGACTACAACGGTTGCCGATCACCGCCTGCTGCTGGTAAGAACTGGTAAGAATTTGAGATTTGCTTGACGGATTTGTGACACCCGCACCACTTAGTAGTCTATAGGATCATATTCTTGTGTGTTTCTAATGTTGCTAACCATGGCAGGATCACAAGCCGGCGAGATTGACTGGGAGAACATGACGAACAAAGAGTTACATGATAAGTTTCAGCAAATGATGAGTGGACAGGTGGAAAACGTGCTACAGTTTGAGAGGCCATGGAGACGATAGATGGCTGGAGCGCGTTGCCGCTCGATGCAGGTTTTGACTGCTGCTGCTTGTTCCACACACGTGCGAGACACTCACGACCGACTACCTCCACATCGCAGCCCTCCGCCGAGCGAGCCGTCCCTCTTGCCTGGCCAAACTGTTGGTGCTGCTGTTGATACTTCTGTGGCTCCTGCTGCTGATGCGGAGGAGGATGATTATGCTGGGAGATTACGAGGATGAGGTTGATCAAAATCAGAACTACGTGCAACCACCAGCACCACAACCACCAGGTCGTCCACATGCAAATAATGGCAATGGTAGGGCTCCCCTCAGGTACGAGATCATGACCATCTCCCTAAACTAAAATTGAATATTCCACCTATTTGAGGGTAGATATGTTCCTGATATATATCTTACTTGGGAGTTAGAAACTGAACAACGATTTACATGTTTACAATATCCCGAGGAGAGACGTGTTCCTGCTGCTGTTTGTGCTTTCACTAGTTTTGCATGTGTTTGGTGGTCTGAGCATTGTAGATTATATCCTATTCCGCTACTTGGGCTGCTTTGAAAACTGCTATGCGTACTCGTTGGGTTCCACCATATTATCAACGTGAATTACTTCAAAAATTGCAGCGCTTAAGACAGGGAAAAAATTCTGTAGAAGAATATTATCAGGAATTACAAACTGGCATGATTAGATGTGGTATTGTTGAGGAGAATGAAGCTATGCTTGCACGTTTTATGGGTGGATTAAATAGAGAGATTCAGACAATTCTAGAGTATAAGGAGTATACTAATATCACTCGTTTATTCCATCTTGCTTGTAAAGCTGAACGTGAAGTGCAGGATCGACAGGCATTGGCGCGGACTAACTTTTCTGCAGGTCGACCTTCTTCATGGACACCACGTGCATCATCTACTTCCACACGTTCTGCTACACCGGCGCCTCCGTCGGCTACCACCTCCAACCGTGATACAATAAAGCAGGCACAATCACCACTATCTGCCAAGAGCACACCTTCTGGGCCTGCAAAGAGCTCTTCTTCATCCATGGCATCAACAGGGCAGACACATGATATTATTTGTCGACGTTGCAAGGGTGGAGGTCATTATGCGAGAGAATGCCCATCTAAGCGTGTGATGATTGTTACTGAGGATGGTGGGTATGAGTCCGCTAGTGACTATGATGAGGAGACTTTGGCTCTTATTACACGTGAAGAACACGGTGGAGACGATTCTGATCATGAGACGCAATACATGGCTGCTGAAGATGCTGCCAGGTATGAATGTTTAGTTGCTCAACATTTTGAGTGTGCAGGTTACACAAGCTGAGCAAAATCAGAGGCATAATTTGTTCCATACAAAGGGAGTTGTGAAGGAACGTTCTGTTCGCGTCATCATAGATGGAGGGAGCTGCAACAACTTGGCTAGCATGGATGGTGGAGAAGCTATCTCTCACCACAAGACCACATCCACATCCTTACTACATCCAATGGTTCAACAACAGCGGCAAGGTTAAGGTAACACGTACTGTTCGTGTGCATTTTAGTATCTCTACATATGCTGATTATGTTGATTGTGATGTGGTACCTATGCAAGCATGTTCCTTATTACTTGGTAGACCATGGCAATTTGATAAAATTCTATTCACCATGGTAGAAACAATCAGTATACTCTTGTTCATAAGGATAAAAATATTACTTTGCTTCCTATGACTCCTGATTCCATTTTGAAAGATGATATTAATAGAGCTAATAAAGCAAAACAGGAGAAAAATAAGAGTGAAAATCAGATTGTGGCAAAAGAATTTGAGCAACAAATGAAGCCTAATAATAAACATCTAGTGTTGCTTCTGAAATTAAATTGAAAAGTGCATGTTTACTTGCCACCAAATCTGATATTGATGATCTAGATTTTAGCAAATCTGTTTGCTATGCTTTTGTGTGCAAAGAGGCATTATTTTCATTCGAGGACGTGCCTTCCTCTTTGCCTCCTGCTGTCACTAACATTTTGCAGGAGTTCGCCGACGTCTTTCCACAAGACGTGCCACCGGGATTACCACCTATTCGCGGGATTGAGCATCAAATTGACTTAATTCCCGGTGCATCATTACCCAACGTGCACCATACCGTACCAATCCAGAGGAGACGAAGGAGATTATGCGTCAAGTACAAGAACTGCTCGACAAAGGTTATATACGCGAATCCCTTAGTCCTTGTGCTGTTCCTATCATTTTAGTGCCGAAAAAGGATGGTACGTCGCGTATGTGCGTTGATTGTAGAGGCATTAATATTACTATTCGTTATCGTCATCCTATTCCTAGGCTAGATGATATGCTTGATGAATTGAGTGGCTCTACAATATTCTCCAAAGTTGATTTGCGTAGTGGTTACCATCAAATTCGTATGAAATTGGGAGATGAATGGAAAACAGCATTTAAAACTAAGTTTGGATTATATGAGTGGTTAGTCATGCCTTTTGGGTTAACTAATGCACCTAGTACTTTCATGAGGTTAATGAACGAAGTTTTACGTGCTTTCATTGGACGATTTGTGGTAGTTTACTTTGATGACATATTGATTTATAGCAAATCTTTGGAGGAACATTTGGAACATTTACGTGCTGTTTTTATTGCTCTACGTGATGCACGTTTGTTTGGTAACCTTGGAAAGTGCACCTTTTGCACCGACCGAGTATCTTTTCTTGGCTATGTTGTTACTCCACAGGGAATTGAAGTTGATAAAGCCAAGATTGAAGCTATTGAGAGTTGGCCGCAGCCCAAAACGGTCACACAAGTGAGGAGTTTCCTTGGCCTCGCTGGTTTCTATAGGCGTTTTGTGAGAGATTTCAGCACCATTGCTGCACCTCTCAACGAGCTTACAAAGAAGGATGTGCCTTTTGTTTGGGGTACGGGCACAGGAAGAAGCCTTCACGGTATTGAAAGATAAGTTGACACATGCTCCTTTACTCCAACTTCTTGATTTTAATAAGACTTTTGAGCTTGAATGTGATGCTAGTGGAATTGGATTAGGAGGTGTGTTATTACAAGATGGCAAAGCTGTTGCATACTTTTCTGAAAAATTGAGTGGGCCTAGTCTGAATTATTCTACTTATGACAAAGAATTATATGCTCTTGTTCAGACCTTAGAAACATGGCAACATTATTTATGGCCCAAGGAATTTGTTATACATTTTGATCATGAATCTTTGAAACACATTAAAAGTCAAGCAAAACTGAACCGTAGACATGCTAAATGGGTTGAATTCATTGAGACTTTACCTTATCTCATTAAACACAAGAAGGGTAAATAAAATGTTATTGCTGATGCATTGTTTCATCGTTATACTATGCTTTTACAACTTGACTTTAAAATATTTGGTTTGGAGACCACCAAAGATCAATATGTGCATGATGTTGAATTTAAAGATGTATTGCAGAATTGTAAGGAAGGGAGAACTTGGAAGAAGTTTGTTCTTAACGATGGATTTGTGTTTCGTGCTAACAAGCTATGCATTCTAAGCTAGCTCCGTTCGTCTTTTGTTGCAGGAGGCGCATGGAGGAGGATTAATGGGACACTTTGGCGTCAAGAAGACGGAGGATATACTTGCTACACATTTCTTTTGGCCAAAGATGAGACGGGATGTTGAGCGTTTTGTTGCTCGCACAACATGTCAAAAAGCTAAGTCACGACTCAATCCTCATGGTTTATATATGCCTTTGCCTGTACCTAGTGTTCCTTGGGAGGATATATCTATGGACTTTGTTTTAGTTACCTCGAACAAAGAAGGGGAGGGATAGCATATTTGTTGACGTGGATAGGTTCTAAAAAATGGCACACTGTTATACCATGTCATAAAAGCGATGATGTTGTTAATGTTGCTGATTTGTTCTTTCGTGAAATTATTCGCTTGCATCGTGTGCCAAATACTATTGTTTCAGATCGTGATACTAAATTTCTTAGCCACTTTTGGAGATGTTTATGGGCTAAGTTGGGGACTAACTGCTTTTTAGTACTACTTGTCACCCCCAAACTGATGGACAAACAAGTAGTCAATAGAACTTCTACTATGCTTAGGGCTGTTTTGAAGAATAACAAGAAAATATTGGGAAGAATGCTTGCCTCATATTGAATTTGCTTATAATCGTCATTGCACTGTACTACTAAGATGTGCCCTTTTGAAATTGTGTATGGTTTCTACCTCGTGCACCTATTGATTTGTTGCCTCTTCCATCTTCGGAAAGGTTAATTTTGATGCTAAAGAACGTGTGAATTGATTTTAAAATGCATGAGTTAACTAAGGAAAACATTGAGCGTATGAATGCTAAATATAAACTTGCTGGAGATAAGGGTAGAAAACATGTTGTGTTTGCACCTGGAGATCTTGTTTGGTTACATTTGCGTAAGGATAGATTTCCTAATTTGCGCAAATCAAAGCTAATGCCACGTGCTGATGGTCCTTTTAAGGTGTTAGAGAAAATAAATGATAATGCATATAAACTTGAGCTGCCTGCAGATTTTGGGGTTAGTCCCACTTTTAACATTGCAGATTTGAAGCCTTATTTGGGTGAGGACGATGAACTTTCGTCGAGGACGACTTCATTTCAAGAAGGGGAGGATGATGAGGACATCAATACCATTGTTACACCCACAGCCCCTGCTGCTATACATACTGGACCGATTACTAGAGCTCGCGCACGCCAATTGAATTATCAGGTACTTTCGTTTCTTGGTAACGATTCTAATGTTCATGTGAATATGATGCTGTCTAAGTTGGATACATTTGTTTTGCTTACAAATGAAGGGCCTAGCTTGGACAAGAAATGATAGAGGTAAAGGTGTCCTGATGTTTCGGTGAGATGGTGGCTATCATTTTCTGGTGGGAGTCGACCTTGACGATCCGACTACGAACGTGCGAGATTGCCGCGCCTTAGCAATCGCTAAACCAACTTCCGAGGGTTATTGACCACACCGGAGCATGATCAACCTGACCACGAGGTTTGTTTCCTGCGAGCACGAAGAACAAGCAAGAAACTGAGATTGCAATCTGGATATTGCGAATATAAGATGAAAGCTTTATTGATCAAGGTGGGGTTCTGAGACGCCTTGTCTGGGTTGAACACAAACGAAGTACTGAGTTGCAGCTATGGAACTTTATCTAAACAAATCCCAAAGCTAAATGACCCCTAAGGGCTGTATATATGGAGGACAGAGGGGGAATTTAGGGCCTTGGAGGAGGGGTCCGAAACCAACCCTAACTCTTGTTTCCCCACACATACGGACTCTAAAAACACCTATACTTAAGTATTGAAAATCATGGGCCTTGCCAATAATAAGGTGACCCAGCACCAAGAATAGCTTGTTCTTCGTGCTCGCAGCGAAATTTATGAAGTGGCATCTTGTATATTTCGTCCAGGCTTCAATAACCCTCGGAAGTTGGTTTAGCGATTGCTAAGGCGCGACGTCCTTCGTAGTCGGATCGTCAAACTCCTCAGAAAATGATAGCCACCTATCTCACCATCATCTCCATGCTTGAACTTGCTCCAAGGTTCATCTTTCTTGTCCAAGCTCGGCCCTTCATTTGTAAGCAAAACAAATGTATCCAATTTAGGCAACATCACATTCTCATGAACATTAGAATCATTACCAAGAAACGAAAGTACCTGATAATTCAATTGGCGTGCGCGAGCTCTAGTAATCGGTCCAGTATGTATAGCAGCAGGGGCTGTGGGTGTAACAATGGTATTGATGTCCTCATCATCCTCCCCTTCTTGAAATGAAGTCGTCCTCGAGGAAAGTTCATCGTCCTCACCCAAATAAGGCTTCAAATCTGCAATGTTAAAAGTGGGACTAACCCCAAAATCTGCAGGCAGCTCAAGTTTATATGCATTATCATTTATTTTTCTCTAACACCTTAAAAGGACCATCAGCACGTGGCATTAACTTTGAGTTGCGCAAATTAGGAAATCTATCCTTACGCAAATGTAACCAAACAAGATCTCCAGGTGCAAACACAACATGTTTTCTACCCTTATCTCCAGCAAGTTTATATTTAGCATTCATACGCTCAATGTTTTCCTTAGTTAACTCATGCATTGTTAAAATCAATTCAGCACGTTCTTTAGCATCAAAATTAACTTTCTCCGAAGATGGAAGAGGCAACAAATCAATAGGTGCACGAGGTAAGAAACCATACACAATTTCAAAAGGGCACATCTTAGTAGTAGAATGCAATGTACGATTATAAGCAAATTCAATATGAGGCAAGCATTCTTCCCACATTTTCTTGTTATTCTTCAAAACAGCCCTAAGCATAGTAGAAAATGTTCTATTGACTACTTGAGTTTGTCCATCAGTTTGGGGGTGACAAGTAGTACTAAAAAGCAGCTTAGTCCCCAACTTAGCCCATAAACATCTCCAAAAGTGGCTAAGAAATTTAGTATCATGATCTGAAACAATAGTATTTGGCAGACCATGCAAGCGAAGAATTTCACGAAAGAACAAATCAGCAACATTAACAGCGTCATCGCTTTTATGACATGGTATAAAGTGTGCCACTTTCGAGAACCTATCCACGACAACAAATATGCTATCCCTCCCCTTCTTTGTTCGAGGTAAACCTAAAACAAAGTCCATAGATATATCCTCCCAAGGAACACTAGGTACAGGCAAAGGCATATATAAACCATGAGGATTGAGTCGTGACTTAGCTTTTTGACATGTAGTGCAGCGAGCAACAAAACGCTCAACATCCTGTCTCATCTTTGGCCAAAAGAAATGTGTAGCAAGTATATCCTCCGTCTTCTTGACGCCAAAGTGTCCCATTAATCTTCCTCCATGCGCCTCCTGCCACAACAAAAGACGAACGGAGCTAGCTGGAATGCATAGCTTGTTAGCACGAAACACAAATCCATCGTAAAGAACGAACTTGTTCCAAGTTCTCCCTACCTTACAATTCTGCAATACATCTTTAAATTCACATCATGAACATATTGTTCTTTGATGGTCTCCAAACCAAATATTTTAAAGTCAAGTTGTGAAAAGCATAGTATAACGACGAGACAAAGCATCAGCAATAACATTTTATTTACCATTCTTGTGTTTAATGACATAAGGGAAAGTCTCAATGAATTCAACCCATTTAGCATGTCTACGGTTCAATTTTGCTTGACTTTTAATGTGTTTCAAAGATTCATGATCAGAATGTATAACAAATTCCTTGGGCCATAAATAATGTTGCCATGTTTCTAAGGTCGAACAAGAGCATATAATTCTTTATCACAAGTAGAATAGTTCAGACTAGGCCCAATCAATTTTTCAGAAAAATATGCAACAGGTTTGCCATATTGTAATAACACACCTCCTAATCCAATTGCACTAGCATCACATTCAAGCTCAAAAGTCTTATTGAAATTAGGAAGTTGGAGTAAAGGAGCATGTGTCAACTTATCTTTCAATACCGTGAAGGCTTCTTCCTGTGCAGCACCCCAAACAAAAGGCACATCCTTCTTTGTAAGCTCGTTGAGAGGTGCAGCAATGGTGCCGAAATCTCTCACAAAACGCCTATAGAAACCAGTGAGACCAAAGAAACTCCTCACTTGTGTGACCGTTTTGGGCTACGGCCAACTCTCAATAGCTTCAATCTTGGATTTATCAACTTCAACTCCCTGTGGAGTAACAACATAGCCAAGAAAAGATACTCAGTCGGTGCAAAAGGTGCACTTTCCAAGGTTACCAAACAAACGTGCATCACGCAGAGCAATAAAAACAGCATGTAAATGTTCCAAATGTTCCTCCAAAGATTTGCTATAAATCAATATGTCATCAAAGTAAACTACCACAAATCGTCCAATGAAAGCACGTAAAACTTCGTTCATTAACCTCATGAAAGTACTAGGTGCATTAGTTAACCCAAAAGGCATGACTAACCACTCATATAATCAAAACTTAGTTTTAAATGTTGTTTTCCATTCATCTCCCAATTTCATACGAATTTGATGGTATCCACTACGCAAATGAACTTTGGAGAATATTGTAGAGCCACTCAATTCATCAAGCATATCATCTAGCCTAGGAATAGGATGACAATAACGAATAGTAATATTATTAATGCCTCTACAATCAACGCACATACGCAACATACCATCCTTTTTCGACACTAAAATGATAGGAACATCACAAGGACTAAGGGATTCGCGTATATAACCTTTGTCGAGCAGTTCTTGTACTTGACGCATAATCTCCTTCGTCTCCTCTGGATTGGTATGGTATGGTGCACGGTTGGGTAATGATGCACCGGGAATTAAGTCAATTTGATGCTCAATCCCTCGAATAGGTGGTAATCTGGGTGGCACGTCTTGTGGAAAAACGTCAGCAAACTCCTGCAAAATGTTAGTGACAGCAGGAGGCAAAGAGGAAGGCACGTCCTCGAATGAAAATAATGCCTCTTTGCACACAAAAGCATAGCAAACAGATTTGCTAAAATCTAGATCATCAATATCAAATTTGGTGGCAAGTGAACATGCACTTTTCAATTTAATTTCAGAAGCAACACTAGATTGTTTATTATTAGGCTGCATTTGTTGCTCAAATTCTTTTGCCCCAATCTAATTTTCACTCTTATTTTTCTCCTGTTGTAGCTCTATTAATATCATCTTTCAAAATGGAATCAGGAGTCATAGGAAGCAAAGTAATATTTTTATCCTTATGAACAAGAGTATACTGATTCTTTCTACCATGGTGTACAGAATTTTTATCAAATTGCCATTGTCTACCAAGTAATAAGGAACATGCTTGCATAGGTACCACATCACAATCAACATAATCAGCATATGTAGAGATACTAAAATGCACACGAACAGTACGTGTTACCTTAACCTTGCCGCTGTTGTTGAACCATTGGATGTAGTAAGGATGTGGATGTGTTCTTGTGGTGAGAGATAGCTTCTCCACCATCTCCATCCTAGCCAAGTTATTGCAGCTCCCTCCATCTATGATGACGCGAACAGAACGTTCCTTCATAACTCCCTTTGTATGGAACAAATTATGCATCTAATTTTGCTCAGCTTGTGTAACATGCACACTCAAAACACGTTGAGAAACTAAACATTCATACCTGTCAGCATCTTCAGCAGCCATGTATTGCGTCTCATGATCAGAATCATCTGCACCATGTTCTTCACGTGTAATAAGAGCCAAAGTCTCCTCCTCATAGTCACTGGCGGACTCATACCCACCATCCTCAGTAGCAATCATCACACGCTGAGATTGGCATTCTCTCGCAAAATGTCCTCTTCCCTTACAACAACGACAAATAATATCACTTGTGTGCCCTGTTGATGCCATGGAAGAAGAAGAGCTCTACGCACAGGTCCAGCAGGTGTGCTCTTGGAAGATAGTTGGTGGTTTGTGCCTGCTTTCTTGTATCACGGCTGGAGGTGGCACCTGATTAAGGTGCTGGTGGAGTGGAAGTAGAGGATGCACGTGGTGTCCATGATGAAGATCGACCTGCAGAAAAGTTAGTTCGCGCTAATGCCTGTCGATCCAGCACTTCACATTCAACTTTACAAGCAAGATGGAATAAACGTGTGATATTATTATACTCCTTATACTCTAGGATGGTCTGAATCTCTCTATTTAATCCACCCATAAAACGTGCAAGCATAGCTTCATTCTCCTCAACAATACCACATCTAATCATGCCAGTTTGTAATTCTTGATAATGTTCTTCTACAGAATTTTTTCCTTGTCTTAAACGCTGCAATTTTTGAAGTAATTCACGTTGATAATATGGTAGAACCCAACGAGTACGCATATCAGTTTTCAAAGCAGCCCAAGTAGCTGGAATAGGATATAATCTACATTGTTCAGACCACCAAACACATGCAAAACTAGTGAATGCACAAATAGCAGCAGGAACACGTCTCTCCTCGGGATATTGTAAACATGTAAATCGTTGTTCAGTTTCTAACGCCCAAGTAAGATATATATCAGGAACATATCTACCCTCAAATGGTGGAATAGTCAATTTTAGTTTAGGCAGATGGTCGTGATCTTGTACCTGAGGGTGAGCCCTACCATTGCCATTATTTGCATGTGGATGACCTGGTGGTTGCTATGTTGGTGGTGGCACATAGTTCTGATTTTGATCATCCTCATCCTCGTAATCTCCAAAAATCATCCTCCTCCGCATCAGCAGCAGGAGCCACAGAAGTATCAACTGCAGCGCCAACAGTTTGGTCCAGGTACAAGAGGGAGACGGCTCGCTCGGCGGAGGGCTGTTTCACAATGTGTAGGTAGTCGTTTTGTGTGTTGTTGTTGTTGTTATTATTGGTGTTGAGTGTTAGGTGCACGTTGGTGGTGGTGGAAGATGCGCGAGCAATTCATTAAACCTGTTATCGAGCTTTGTTTCTAACGTCTTCTCCATGCCATCTATCTTCTCCATGGCCTCTTCAAATCTGTTTAGCACATCTTGCACCTGTCCACTCATCATTTGCTGAAATTTATCATGCAACTCCTTATTCGTCATGTTCTCCTAGTCAGTCTCGTCGGCTTGTGATCCTGCCATGGTTAGCAACAATAGAAACACACAAGAATATGATCCTACAGACTACTGACAAGAGGTGGTGGTGGTGTCACAAATCCGTCAAGCAAATCTCAAATTCTTACCAGTTCTTACTCAGCAGCAGGCGGTGATCGGCAACCGTCGTAGTCAAAACTCTCAAAGCTTGGATAGAGCGATTACCAGGGAGAGTCAAACGCACGACGTAGGTGTATGTGGAGCTGGGAAGGCTTATAATATGGTAGCAAAAAGGGTCAGCAATAATCAATTCAGAGATGCCAAAGTTGAATAAACGCTCAACGACGGTACTTGCTGGTCCTAGGCTAGACCGTGCTAGAGACGCGACCTAGAACACTAACAAAATCACGGCGCTGCACGTAAACAATGGAGGAGCACACTCTGAATTATTTTTTCTTTTTTTCACTTTTTTTGCACTTTTTTTCCTCTTTTTTTTGCTCCGCAACAATTTTTTTTTTCAAAAAAGTCTACAAATGGTCTAAAAACTGCCTAGCCAGAATTTTCCAGACTCGGAGTCTCAGGAGTCCTACTCTGTCACGACTCGGAGTATGGTGTGATCTGGAACTCGAAAACAAAGCAACAAATACTGGACTCGGACTGGTGGCAGAGATGAAACTGGTGGAACTCGGACTGTGGTGGTATATCTGTACTCGGATTGGTGGTGGTATATGGCGATGGTATATCTGGACTTGGATTGGTAGTGGTATATGGCAATGGTATATGTGGACTCGGATTGGTGGTAGTATATGGCAGCGGCTATGTATATGGTGGGGTGGTGGTATATAGTAATGAAGATGACGATGGTGCGGCGGCGTGACAACCTGTGAACAGAACTCGAAACTCTAAAGGACTAGACGCTCAGACCAGCAACTTGACACGACGATGCAACCACAAATTCAACAAAGCAAATACAGAAAATATTATGCAAAGGCTCAGATTGGTTCGGATAGGATGAACTAACCCTAATTTTTTTTGGCTTTTTCGTGGACTGTAGGTATGAAGAACAGACTCGATCTAATCTATGAAAAATTGTACAATCTCACCGAGCAACCTGAAAATCTGATACCACTTGATAGAGGCAAAGGTGTCCTGATGTTTCGATGAGATGGTGGCTATCGTTTTCTGTGGGAGTCGACCTTGACAATCCGACTACGAACGTGCGAGACGTCGCGCCTTAGCAATCGCAGTACCAACTTCTGAGGGTTATTGACCATGCCGGAGCACGATCAACCTGACCACGAGGGTCTGTTTCCTGCGAGCAAACAAAGAACAAGCAAGAAACTGAGATTGCAATCTGGATATTGCGAATATAAGATGAAAGCTTTATTGATCAAGGTGTGGTTCTGTGACTCCTTGGTCTGGTCGTCGAACACAAACGAAGTACGCGAAGTTGCAGCTATGGCAAACTTTTAATCTAAACAAAACCCAAAGCCTAAACGATGCCCTAAGGGCTGTATATATGGAGGAGAGAGGGGGAATTTCGTGGCCCTTGGTGGAGGGGTCCGAAACCAACCCTAACTCTTGTTTCCCCACACATACGGACTCTAAAAACAGCCTATACTTAAGTACTTCGAAAATACATGGGCCTGCCCCAATAATAAGGTGACGCAGCACCTAAAATAGCTTTTGGACGAAATTTATGAAGTGGCATCTTGTATATTTCGTCCCATGCTTCATGCACTCGTTATGGTGGCTTCAGAGTCCTGAAATCATCACTTGTAACTCCGTTCTTGTTCCCCTTGCGCATGCCATCATCTCCATTCTTGAACTTGCTCCAAGCTTCATCTTTCTTGTCCAAGCTCGGCCCTTCATTTGTAAGCAAAACAAATGTATCCAATTTAGGCAGCATCATAATCTCATGAACATTAGAATCATTACCAAGAAACGAAAGTACCTGGTAATTTAATTGGCGTGCGTGAGCTCTAGTAATCGTCCAGTATGAGAGCAGCAGGGTTGGTGTCGGAGATCATATTAGTTAATTCTAAGTTTCTTTACATCTTCGAAGAGAGCATTTGTCCACTTACCTCATTGTAACCTCGATGACGTGAAACATTCAAAGATGGTCCATATAGCTTGGTGCATATAAGAGACGTCAATTAATATTCAATACTGCAGTGAAAGAGGTTATATTTAGCCAGCTCACTTGATGAGTTGAAAACCAGAAAGAAACCCAACCATGTACTAATTATATGAGAAAGTGCCAAGGACTACTATTTAAGAAGAAAAACGCTACTCTTAAAAAGATGTAAGATGACATAAGAGATACGACAAGTCGAAGCGTTGAGTTTAAGAAGTATATCGTATTATACATATAACATACTCTACGCGTATAATTTTGCAGAATAACTTCTTCACTCGAATTCTAAAGTTAATTAACATTTCTTTACGGAGGATGCCATCTATCGTAGGTCCTATGCTAGTTTGCCGATAAAACTCAACACTCTTATATTCGACGCACAAATCCGCAAAGTCCCATGTATTTTTCGTAAACAGTCAAAGAATAAACATTATATCTCAAGATAATTCACCATAACTTGTTATATGAAACAATGTTTATTGAAAACGTAACCAGGGCTGAGATATACTCTAAGGACACGTATGCCTAACCTTCAAACTCTTAAAAAAATAAGTGTGTATGTGGTACGTAATAATGACTCCAAACATTTAATGCAATCATCCATTTTGAATATTTAGAAAATAGAAAAAATAATGGGACGAAAGCAGTCCGGTAAAGACGACGAGTGGCTCCACAACATATGCCCCTCGAGCCAGCGCCCTACCCCACTGGGCGCGGCACAGAATCCCCTTCTACCCCTCCTCTGCCCACCTCGTGTGACTCTTCCGACTTGTATTTCGTGCACGACACGTTTACTATACCCTTTGGTCGGTTTAAAAACCATTATAACTCCCGGAGGTTGACTCCCGACACCAATTACCTCTATTTGGTTTCGAGTTGTTTCTGCTTTGAGAGGCATCATTAGAGCAAGATGTCTTTGCAGACAGAGTATCCGGTAGATGGTTCCGTTGGTGTATCAGACTTTAAAAGTTTCGCCATAGCTGCAAGCGCTACTCGGACATCATATAACAATCAAAACGAGTGTTTTACCACTTGTGGCCAGTCAACGAGAAGAATGGAGGCTGACACTACACAGAGACATCAAGATTCCAGCATGCAAGCTAATACACAACCACACTTCCCATTAACTAGGCTTGATACACTCAAATAGTGATGAGAGCGTAATCCATCCTATGAATATCTCGCACTATTAATACCAAACTACTATTTCCTTACCTAATTGTAGTATTATATCTTCTGTTCTCTATTTATAACAATCGGAATATATCCTGCTTCCTGAGTTTTCCTTCTCTTATGTCACGTCAGGTTCTCCTCGCAGCTATGCAGCACCCTTGGGTGCAGGGAGCTTTGGCTGTTTACAGGAAAACTCCGAAAGGAAATAATGGACCTCAAGCAGCAAGTCAATAAGCTCGAGGAGGAGAATCGTATCCTGAGGGGCATCATCGCCAAGAATATCACATCACCATCCCCGAAAAGAGAGACATAATCACATGGGTATGGGCACTCCCCTTGGCAACTGCCAAGCTTGGGGGAGTGCCCCGGTATCGTATCACCATCACTTTTATCTTTACCATTTTTCTTAGTTCGATCCTTTTGGTAATATCTTGATCTAGTAGAATAAAAGTTCTTAGTATGATCTAGTTGTGAGTTTTGCTTTATTATCCTTCTATGTAATCGAGTCCGTGAGCTATATAATAAAGATTAGTGTTGAGTCAAGGGCTTGATTATTTTGCCATGATCTCTATGGAATAAAAGAAAAGAGAAAGAAATAAAAAGAAACAAAGAGATCATATGTATCTTATGGAGAGTAATGAGCTCAACATATAAAAGCGAGTATGATGAATAAAAGTTGTTGAGAGTTGACATAACATTTAATTCATTGCCAGGGATCACGTTGTCTCTGAGTAATAGAAAGAGCAATAAAGCAAGTAAGATTCTTCTCAGGTTAAATATACATTCTGGAGAATCTTTATGATGTGAGCCACGACTCAATTTTCTGAAAATATGATCATGCTAAAGATTGCGTTGACAAGAAGTCAATTAATGTTGAGAGTTTACCTAATCTGAGCTTCAACTATAATCATATTGTCATGGAATCATCCAACATAAGTGAGATTGCCGTTTCCCCCCCTCATGCTAGCCCAAATGATGCGCACCAATAGAGATACTACTTGCTTGATATAGACATCAATACAATTTACACCCACAGCCCCTACTGCATACATACTGACCAATTACTAGACCGCGCCACGCCAATTGAATATCAGGTACTTTTGTTGTTCTTCCCAAACACCCTTAAACTATTTTCATTGAGAGTCCAGCCATATAACACTATACCTATCTATGAGATTGAGTTATGACATCCTTCAAGTAAGTTGTCATCGGTTGATCAATAAAAATTGCTTCTCTAAATATATGATATCATATTTAGTTGTGTGAGAAAATAAGCTTTATACGATCTGTGATATGGAAGAAATAAAAGCGACAGACTGCATAATAAAGGTCCATATCACAAGTGGCAATAAAGTGACGTTCTTTCGCATTAATATTTTGTGCATCCAACCATAAAAGCGCAATGACAACCTCTGCTTCCCTCTGCGAAGGGCCTATCTTTACTTTTATCTCCTACCTTACATAAGAGTCATGGTGATCTTCACCTCTTCCTTTTTACATTTTATCTTTTGGCAAGCACAACATGTTGGAAAGATCCTGGTATATATGGCTAATTGGATGTGAGTTTTCATGAACTATTATTGTTGACATTACCCTTGAGGTAAAACGTTGGGAGGCAAAACTATAAGCCCCTATCTTTCTCTGTGTTCGATTAAAACTCCATACCCATAAGTATTGCGTGAGTGTTAGCAATTGTGAAAGACTATATGATAGTTGAGTATGTGGACTTGCTGAAAAGCTCTTATATTGACTCTTTCCTATGTTATGATAAATTGCAATTGCTCCAATGACTGAGATTATAGTTTGTTAGTTTTCAATGAAGTTTATGATTCATACTTGAAATTGTGATTGAATTGTTACTCTAGCATAAGAGATCATATGACAATAACATATATTAATATGTTGTTGTTCTAAGAATGATCATGATGCCCTCATGTCCGTATTTTATTGTTATCGACACCTCTATCTTCTAAAACACTACCTGAAACCTTCTTTCGAATTCTTTATCAAGCGAAGAGCGATATACCTTCGTTGTGAGCAAGTGAGTCTAAGCTTTGGAGTATGGCGTCTCCATTTTGCAACATTCATGCTTTATGAGTTAATCACGCTATTCTTATTTCATGTATGGCGTCATATTATTACACATCCTACCTTGTCACTCTCTAAACTTCCATATGCCTATTCCTCTCATTAGATATATACAGCACAGGTTAGATATACAAAGAGTCCGCATCGATCTCCGACTCAGGACGAGCTGGATTCTTGACGACGGCCAAAAGGAAGCAAAAACTAAGGACCTATCTGCACAGCTCCCAAAAGTCGCAACATCATACAGCTCACGTCGAAGAGCCTTTTCACAACTATTCATGAAGAATCACTATGAGGAATAAGAAGTGCGACTTGCCTGTCAAGCAACCGCACCACCCTGCCCACGAGTGGGGGGCGCGCCTACCCCCTGGGAGCGTGCCCCCTACCTCGTGCCCCTGGTGGCCCTACCGATGGCCATCTTCTGCTATATGGCATTTCGATGAGAAAAAAAATCATAAGCCATCTTCGGACGAGACTCCGCCGCCACGAGGCGGAACCTTGGCGGAACCAATCTAGGGCTCTGGAGCTGTTCTGCCGGGGAAACTTCCCTCCGAGGGGGAAATCATCGCCATCGTCATCACCAACGCTCCTCTCATCGGGAGAGGGCAATCTCCATCAACATCTTCACCAGCCATCTCCTCTCAAAACCCTAGTTCATCTCTTGTATCCAATTCTTGTTGGTACCTGTAGGTTGCTAGTAGTGTTAATTACTCCTTGTAGTTGATGCTAGTTGGTTTATTTGGTGGAAGATCATATGTTCAGATCCTATATGCATATTAATACCCCTCTGATTATGAACATAATGCTTTGTGAGTAGTTACGTTTGTTCCTGAGGACATGGGAGAAGTCTTGCTATTAGTAGTCATGTGAATTTGGTATTCGTTCGATATTTTGGATGAGATGTATGTTGTCTCTCCTCTAGTGGTGTTATGTGAACGTCCGACCTCCTACCCACTACAAAAAAAATACACTTCCGTGATGATACGTGTTTGTCACAGTAGGTCGCTTTTTTGTCATGCATGTACATCCATGACAAATTTATGACAGAATCAAGATAGTCATACCTGTGCTGTCGTAGAAGTGTTCCATGACATTACCAAAATTATCATCACGGAAGTGTCCACTTCCATGACGATAAATCGCGCGTCACAGAAGTGCTTTCGTCAAGGGTGACCGACACGTGGCATCCACCGTAACGGAACGCCGTTAAGCTATCGGGTCGGGTTTTGGATCCGATAACCCGTTAACAGCCCCGACCAATGGGGATTTTCCACATGTAAAATCATCATTGGCTAGAGGAAACACGTGTCGGCTCATCGTCGGGACAGATGTCATCCACTCACTGGACAGAAGGCGCCTATGATACGTTGACACGTGGCACGGCCCAACAAGTTTAAATGGGCCGGCCCAACTAAAGGCCCACAAGATTTTGCGGACCATAATGGGCCGGCCCAGCTAAAGGCCCATGAGATTTTGCGGACCATAATGGGCTGGCCCAGCTAAAGGCCCACAAGATTTTGCGGGCCATAATGGGCCGGTCCCAGTG